>NC_091198.1:5694283-5699283 GCF_040958095.1 Procambarus clarkii | reverse complement strand
ACTTGCGTAACTGCTTCGTGGGTCTTATGGTCGACCACTGAACTGAAACGTCACAACATTCCTCTACTGTAACAACTAATTATCATTCGCATCAACAAGTTGCAGATGTTACAAAATATATAAAAAAATGAGTGAAGAGTTTATAGTCCAGCTGTTTGTTGTCTTTGAAGCCTATACCCAGACTGGATACTACTACTTCGCGTATCTTTGAGTATGTTTTACACATTAAGATACGTATAATAAGACGTTTGTTATATCTTATACCTACAAAATAAATGCTTATATCCCCCACGTACAAAATAAATGCTTATATCCCCCACGTACAAAATAAATGCTTATATCCCCCACGTACAAAATAAATGCTTATATCCCCACGTACAAAATAAATGCTTATATCCCCACGTACAAAATAAATGCTTATATCCCCCACGTACAAAATAAATGCTTATATCCCCCACGTACAAAATAAATGCTTATATCCCCACGTACAAAATAAATGCTTATATCCCCACGTACAAAATAAATGCTTATATCCCCACGTACAAAATAAATGCTTATATCCCCACGTACAAAATAAATGCTTATATCCCCACGTACAAAATAAATGCTTATATCCCCACGTACAAAATAAATGCTTATATCCCCACGTACAAAATAAATGCTTATATCCCCCACGTACAAAATAAATGCTTATATCCCCACGTACAAAATAAATGCTTATATCCCCACGTACAAAATAAATGCTTATATCCCCACGTACAAAATAAATGCTTATATCCCCACGTACAAAATAAATGCTTATATCCCCACGTACAAAATAAATGCTTATATCCCCACTGTTACATAAAGGATCGTATCCACACTATACCCACGAATGAGCGAGAATTATTATACTTAATATTAGCCAATTTCTCCGGGAGGCGCCTCCACACGTCCACCCTCGCTGCCCGCCAGATCGCATCTGCCGCCCTGACGTTCCAATTTCGTCCCCAAATAGCTGAGCATCGAGAAACGCCACACGTTTCCTACTTCTTTTCGTGAAATTTTACTTTACAGCCACAATAACTTAAAATACCAATTTATAGTATATCAAGTGTTAGACTCCAATGGTTGTTTTATAAAGCCTGGCTCGATTATAAGGTTGTTGACGTCGCTAACAAAGAGAATTGAGGTGTTGTGGTGAATATGTTATGAACCTGCGAAGGTTGTAATATGTGTTTATCGAGAGAGAAACCTTCATGGGAGTGAAATCTACATTATATGAACGAGATATGTTGAGGTATAGCTGAGGAAGGGAGTAAAGCGTGAGAAGAGTTTAATATAGGAGCTCAATATACCAACACAATACAGCTCTAGACGCCAGCACAATACACGAGGCTCAGCAACAGATTACAGGTGGGACTGGGCGAGCCCCACGTGGAGAGAGAGAGAGAGAGAGAGAGAGAGAGAGAGAGAGAGAGAGAGAGAGAGAGAGAGAGAGAGAGAGAGAGAGAGAGAGAGAGAGAGAGAGAGAGAAGATAGGTCTAAATCACTTCTGAATATGTTGGCCTGTACCAGCCCAACCTTTACACCGAGACCAAAAGTTAGTTTTCATTTCCATAGATATATTTTCCGCGAGAGCTCAGCTGTGGCAACGATGAAGGGGAGGGGGATGATGGGGAGTATAGGGTGCTAAAAAGCTAACTAGGTGATGCTAAAAAATCCCCATCACTCAGGATGGTTAGTCATACAGAGGCATGTGATGGGCAGTCTGCACTGGCAGACTTCGGATGCATTATGAGGATATCATCAACACAAGATTGAATAAGATAGCAGTGGTAATACAAGTCCCCATCTCGCAGGATGGTTAGTCATACAGAGCCATGTGTTTAGTAGCCGGCACTGGCAAATTTTGGGTGCAATATAAGGATATCATCAAGAACACGAGAGTGAATAAAGTAATTGCAAAGCTCCAGGTACCTCATGCCAACTGGTCTGAAAGGTCTAATAACTGGGCATTCAGTGATGTAGTGTGGGAGATCGTGCCGCAGTTCCTGCTCACAGAGTTTGCAACTGGAGTGCTCAGGATTGGGAGACCCGTCACCTGTAGCCACCTGCCACAGGTAACGGTAACCCAACATGATCCTTGCAACCACTGTGTCGCACAGTCTGGTAGACGTTTTCTGTTGCCCATAGATATAGGTTTCAGATCTAAACAAATCATAGCTTTTTAAATTGGTGCTTTCTTAATTCTTCACTATTTTTAATAGTGATCTTATTCCCTAGATCTTAATTCAATATTATTTAAACCAGCTCTAAAGTCTATGGACTAGGCACCGAACATTTCACATCCTCAGACTTCGTGAAGAAGGGGCATCGGGGGCTGTGGCCTTTTCATGGAGGCACGTGAATGACTCCAACCGTCCCCCCCCCCCCGCACTATGACACTTAATCCTGTAGAGCTCAATGAGCCTCTAGCATCTTACCTACAACCTCCTACCAGCACACATTCTCCTTTATACAGCTAATTATTTGTTTATTGAACAAATCCACAAGGGCCGTGATGAGGGTTCGAACCCACACACGGGATGTTCCCAGATTCACCTTAGTCGTGATACATCAAGTTATTGTGATTTGTGTCTGTATTTGTTTATTAGTTATTAGTATTGTGATGTAATCTACATTTGACTTACCTTAATTTATTGTTTAGATTTCTTTAGTATCTTTTATTCTTTGATTTACTTTATTATTTTTTTTGGCAGTTTAGTATTTCTCCTATTTATTAATAATAATAAACCCCGCCATCTAAACTAGCACTAGAACATATGAGAATGTTTATTATATACATCTAAGTTTATTAGTTTTTATCTAAGCCACACTCACCAAGAAGACTGATGCAGTAACCCCAAGAATTGTCACAGAGACCTGGGCCGTGTGTGTGTGTGGGGGGGGCACTCACCCCCTTGAGTGAGGAGAGGTGAGTGCCTCTCGCCAAGGCACTCACCCCCCTTGAGCACCCTTAAACACGTCACATCCACTTCATGTAGAACTTTGTGAGAGAAGATAACTGTACCCATCAAGAGGCGGAGTGTAACGGAGCAAAGGTCAGGCTCAGACTGGATGAGGTCAACAGGCACAGTGCCACAAGGACTAGTACTGGGACCTCCAGTGCCCCCTGATATACAGGCACAGTGCCACAAGGACTAGTACTGGGACCTCCAGTGCCCCCCCTGATATACAGGCACAGTGCCACAAGGACCAGTACTGGGACCTCCAGTGCCCCCCCTGATATACAGGCACAGTGCCACAAGGACCAGTACTGGGACCTCCAGTGCCCCCCCCCTGATATACAGGCACAGTGCCACAAGGACCAGTACTGGGACCTCCAGTGCCCCCCTGATATACAGGCACAGTGCCATAAGGACCAGTACTGGGACCTCCAGTGCCCCCCTGATATACAGGCACAGTGCCACAAGGACCAGTACTGGGACCTCCAGTGCCCCCCCTGATATACAGGCACAGTGCCACAAGGACCAGTACTGGGACCTCCAGTGTCCCCCTGATATACAGACACAGTGCCATAAGGACCAGTACTGGGACCTCCAGTGCCCCCCTGATATACAGGCACAGTGCCACAAGGACCAGTACTGGGACCTCCAGTGCCCCCCCTGATATACAGGCACAGTACCGCAAGGACCAGTACTGGGACCTCCAGTGCCCCCCCTGATATACAGGCACAGTACCGCAAGGACCAGTACTGGGACCTCCAGTGCCCCCCCTGATATACAGACACAGTGCCATAAGGACCAGTACTGGGACCTCCAGTGCCCCCCCTGATATACAGGCACAGTGCCACAAGGACTAGTACTGGGACCTCCAGTGCCCCCCCCCTGATATACAGGCACAGTACCACAAGGACCAGTACTGGGACCTCCAGTGCCCCCCCTGATATACAGGCACAGTACCACAAGGACCAGTACTGGGACCTCCAGTGTCCCCCCTGATATACAGGCACAGTACCACAAGGACCAGTACTGGGACCTCCAGTGCCCCCTGATATACAGGCACAGTGCCACAAGGACTAGTACTGGGACCTCCAGTGTCCCCCCTGATATACAGGCACAGTACCACAAGGACCAGTACTGGGACCTCCAGTGCCCCCCCTGATATACAGGCACAGTACCACAAGGACCAGTACTGGGACCTCCAGTGCCCCCCTGATATACAGACACAGTATCACAAGGACTAGTACTGGGACCTCCAGTGCCCCCCTGATATACAGACACAGTATCACAAGGACTAGTACTGGGACCTCCAGTGCCCCCCTGATATACAGGCACAGTACCACAAGGACCAGTACTGGGACCTCCAGTGCCCCCCTGATATCACAAATATCCTAGGCAGTGAGATCCTTCATGTCAGTGGATGGGGTCGATGCAAAACTTATGAGACAGAGCTGAAAAGATGAGGAGAATGGGGGTGGTGGGTGAGGGGCCCGCAGGAACAACACAAGATGACCACACGACAACAGCTTGGCTGATAAAAAGGAACAGATAAGAGAGCAGATATAATCAGCGGCGTATGCAAAGCTGGCGAACAGTCGTGTAACCTTTAGGAGTCTGGAAAAGAAGTCTTCAGACCACACCAGTATTATAATAGCCCAAATGTGTAAGCCTCATCTACACTAGAAGAAATCAAAGCTGAAGAGCAAAACTGAAAGAATAGTCCAACAAGTGGCTACTAGAGTTTAACTCTTTTGAGTGTAAAGAATGTCAAGTAATGAAACTAGGTATAGGCCAAAGACAAGGTACCAAATAGTAGATTAAGTTCTACCAGAGAGAAGGATGTAAGGGGCTGATGTCACCCAGAATCCGTCTCCTGAAGTCCACATCAAAAGGATTTCATCAGCGTCCTAAACTGTATTGGGCTGGCTAACATAAGAACTGTCTGTAGATATTTATGTATGGAATCCTTCAGAACCTTGTAGATCACATACGTCAGACCAATTCTGGAGTACGCGA
>NC_091198.1:5671783-5691783 GCF_040958095.1 Procambarus clarkii | reverse complement strand
CACCACCACCACCACACCACCCAACACGACCCTCTGGGGACACCACCACCACCACACCACCCAACACGACCCTCTGGGGACACCACCACCACCACACCACCCAACACGACCCTCTGGGGACACCACCACCACCACACCACCCAACACGACCCTCTGGGGACACCACCACCACCACACCACCCAACACGACCCTCTGGGGACACCACCACCACCACACCACCCAACACCACCCCTCTGGGGACACCACCACCACCACACCACCCAACACGACCCTCTGGGGACACCACCACCACCACACCACCCAACACGACCCCTCTGGGGACACCACCACCACCACACCACCCAACACGACCCTCTGGGGACACCACCACCACCACACCACCCAACACGACCCCTCTGGGGACACCACCACCACCACACCACCCAACACGACCCTCTGGGAACCTAACAAAACCAAAGGTTCCTGGCTCTGGACGGAGCGGGTCTCCTCTATGCAATTACACTTTTTTGATCCCGTAATACGATAGCGAGCCGCCAGCGACGATACACCTGCCCCCATGATAACTGCTCTCGTCACAGATTACCATGCCAACCGAAGAATAACTCGGGGCGAATGTGAGGCCTTGTGATATCATTACGAGTCTCGCCTTCAGGTTAAATCGCTTCTTATTGTTTCAAGTTGCATAGCAGACGGACATAATGGCGAGAGTTACACCGGCCGGACGCAGTGGCCAGGCGCCCTTCGCGCCCAATTTTGGCGGGAGCTTCGTGTTCAAGAGATTATAAGGATGGTTTTCATACCTGGGAAATGCAAACACTCTCATCGGGTGGATTTATCAACTGGCAAGTGGAGGGTGGGTGATGAGGGAACGCTGAAGCCCGCCTCGTTGAGCTTGTAGTTAATACAAGACAAACACTTCAGGGGGCAACGGTGTGTGTTTTTCTTGTGGTTGTGGACGGTGGCGGAGTGGGGGGGGGGAAGAGAGAGAGAGAGAGAGAGAGAGAGAGAGAGAGAGAGAGAGAGAGAGAGAGAGAGAGAGAGAGAGAGAGAGAGAGAGAGAGACAGAGAGAGAGAGAGAGAGAGAGAGAGAGAGAGAGAGAGAGAGAGAGAGAGAGAGAGAGAGAGAGAGAGAGAGAGAGAGAGAGAGAGAGAGAGACAGAGAGACAGAGAGAGAGAGAGAGAGAGAGAGAGAGAGAGAGAGAGAGAGAGAGAGAGACAGAGAGAGAGAGAGACAGAGAGAGAGAGAGAGAGAGAGAGAGAGAGAGAGACAGAGAGAGAGAGAGACAGAGAGAGAGAGAGAGAGAGAGAGAGAGAGACAGAGAGAGAGAGAGAGAGAGAGAGAGAGAGAGAGAGAGAGAGAGAGAGAGAGAGAGAGAGAGAGAGAGAGAGAGAGAGACAGAGACAGAGACAGAGAGACAGAGAGAGAGAGACAGAGAGAGAGAGAGAGAGAGAGAGAGAGAGAGAGAGAGAGAGAGAGAGAGAGAGAGAGAGAGAGAGAGAGAGAGAGAGAGACAGAGACAGAGAGACAGAGAGAGAGAGAGAGAGAGAGAGAGAGAGAGAGAGAGAGAGAGAGAGAGAGAGAGACAGAGAGAGAGAGAGAGAGAGAGAGACAGAGAGAGAGAGAGAGAGAGAGAGAGACAGAGAGAGAGAGAGAGAGACAGAGAGAGAGAGAGAGAGAGAGAGAGAGAGAGAGAGAGACAGAGAGAGAGAGAGAGAGAGAGAGAGAGAGAGAGAGAGAGAGAGAGAGAGACAGAGAGAGAGAGAGAGAGAGAGAGAGACAGAGAGAGAGAGAGAGAGAGAGAGAGAGAGAGAGAGACAGAGAGAGAGAGAGAGAGAGAGAGAGAGAGAGAGAGAGAGAGAGAGAGAGAGAGAGAGAGAGAGAGAGACTACATTCATGTTTTATATATTACAGTGACCATCAGTCTTACTACTGTATAACTCCTCAAGTCACCCAAAGCTGTGAAACATAGGATGATGTGCGCTCAGGTGTACCAGGTTAAGCACCGGCGGACCTATTCAGTAGCTAAACAGGTGACCGCGCCGACACCCTATTGCGCCGACAGGTTGTCTGCGCAGTCAGTGGCGGGAACCCGTCCGTCACAAGATGGCCGTGTTTTAGCAAAGATTTCACAAGGCCGCACATTGTTTCTTGATCCACGACATCGCACATTGGTCCTTGAGGGCGATAGGTGTCTTTGGGGTCCACGACACGGGTCCTTGAGGGCGACAGGTGTCTCTGGGGTCCACGACACCGGTCCATGAGGGCGACAGGTGTCTCTGGGGTCTACGACACGGGCCCTTGAAGGCGACAGGTGTCTCTGGGGTCCACGACACGGGCCCTTGAGAGCGACAGGTGTCTCTGGGATCCACGACACCGGTCCATGAGGGCGACAGGTGTCTCTGGGGTCCACGACACGGGCCCTTGAGGGCGACAGGTGTCTCTGGGGTCCACGACACCGGTCCATGAGGGCGACAGGTGTCTCTGGGGTCCACGACACCGGTTCTTGAGGGCGACAGGTGTCTCTGGGGTCCACAACACGGGTCCTTGAGGACGACAGGTGTTTCGCCATGTATATATAAAACCCACATTTGGCTTCCAGCCCGAAATTTGTTGAAATTTTCAGGTCAACGACAATTTTTTTTTTATTCAAGAATGTAATGAATATTAAGAGTTTCATACCATTAAATAATTAAACAATAAAAAGGTCCAATATATATAATATAATATATATATATATATATATATATATATATATATATATATATATACATGTATATATAATATATATATATATATATATATATATATATATATATATATATATATATATATATACATGTATATATAATATATATATATATATATATATATATATATATATATATATATATATATATATATATATATTTTATTTGTGCAGTACTAGGCTTAATTGATGTCAACACCATAATAACTCCTATATGGATATAGGAGTGTATATGGATACACTGAACTCTTTCAATAATTGTTAAAATTTATATCAATTGAGGAATATGTCTACCTGTTTGTTTCTCTATCCAAGCTTGAAGGTCAGACACATGGGGCTAGCCTCACTCAGCTAGCCCCATATATCTGATCCACCCCCCCCCCCATAACTTTGCAAGGTCAAAGGTGTGGGGTGAGGAACGGCCATAGGCAGTGACGTAGCTATGGTTCTAAAGTTAGGGGAAGGGGCCAGCACATAAAATTAAAAAAATGGCCGCCATGACACGTACCAAATCATTTTAAATACATTATACATTTTTGTTTTGTGTTTAAAATCAATATACAAGGATATACAATTTTAAAGGAAGTACATAGTTGATTTTTTTGGTACTTAATAAGTTATACAGTAAGCTCATCAATCTCTAAAGATAAAAACATGTGTTTTTGAATTATTTTAATTTTAGACGTAAAATTAAAAAAAATGACGAAAAGTGAAAAATATATGAAAAACTATAACGATCTCTTTCGGCTAGGGTTTCAATCGAACATATTTATCTATTATTTCAGTGTAACCCACCTTAGTAGTTCACAATGTTTTCCTCCATTTCCACGACATTCACTATCAGAAAAAAATCTGACCGTTGAATACAATCAGATTGTTGATCTGATTGTTGAATACGATCAGAAACCATCTTAACCAAAGACATTATATAATATCCAACACAATAAAACGAAAAAGAAACTTTGCAAAATGCAGGATAAAACATATATTGCCTTTGAAATATAGAATTGATTAGACAACTAGACGACCGTAAATTTGACGTAGGTGTCTTATGTGGAGGATTACAATTACTAGGAATGAGTTGTGATGTGAGAAAGATTAAACACCACAGCATCGTCTGGCGTCAGACCGGAAGTGACGTCACGGTTTGTTTTGGTTCCCTAGATGCCAGCAACCACCAAAAATCACATTAGATTGGAGCAAAAAGTTTAAAACACTGGGAGGTTTGCCGAGTAAACTAATGAACCCAGAAAGTTCAGGCCCTGTGATAAATAAAATAAACATAATAAGATTCGACTTTTATTCCAAATGTGAACTATATTTAGAGTTAAAAAAAATTGTTGAAAAGGCACCACTTTCGACAAATTTGTTCAGGGCGGGAAGCAACCGCTCCCTTGCCTGAGCAAATTTGTCCCCCACCCACTAGATACGCTATTGGTCATAGGGGTGTCAGGGGTCGACCCCCATGTCTCCCTGCAGGTGGAAACGGACCCACGCCTCTCTTCGTGAATAGGTGGAACTGAAATGATCTGAACTGAGTCCATAGAGTTTTATAATTTGTTCATAACATACTGACTCCAATTAGCGTGTAACAAGTTTGAAGTTGAATTAGATCTAGGTATCCCCATCTCTGCTGTCAAAACTGTATTGGTCCAAACATTCAGATCTGATAGGAAAGAACTTACTGACTCCCAACGACCTGAAAGTACTAGTATAAAAAGCTATGATTTGTTCAGATCTGAAACCTACATCTATGGACAGCACAAAACGTCCACTAGACTGTGCGACACAGTGGTTGCAAGGATCAGGTTGGGTTACCGTTACCTGTGGCAGGTGGCTGCAGGTGACGGGTCTCCCAATCCTGAGCACTCCAGTTGCAAACTCTGTGAGCAGGAACTACGGCATGATCTCCCGCACTACATCACTGAATGCCCAGTTATTAGACCTTTCAGACCAGTTGGCATGAGGTACCTGGAGCTTTGCAATTACTTTATTCACTCTCGTATTCTTGAAGATATCCTCACAGTATACCCAAAATTTGCCAGTGCAGGCTATTAAACACATGGCCCTGTATGACTAACCATCCTGCGAGATGGGGACTTGTATTACCACTGCTACCTTATTCAATCTTGTGTTGTTGATATCCTCAAAATGCATCCGGAGTCTGCCAGTGCAGACCGCCTATCACATGTCTCTGTATGACTAACCATCCTGTGTGATGGGGATTTTATAGCATCACCTAGTTAGCTTTTTTTTGACACACTGTACTCCACTTCATATAGTCTAGGGTAGCTGCACTAATGCAGATGTACCTCATAACTTAATAAAAAAAAAAAAAATACTGACTCCAAAATTTGCCAGTGCAGGCTATTAAACACATGGCTCTATATGACTAACCATCCTGCGAGATGGGGACTTGTATTACCACTGCTACCTTATTCAATCTTGTGGTGTTGATATTCTCAAAATGCATCCGGAGTCTGCCAGTGCAGACTGCTTATCACATGCCTCTGTATGACTAACCATCCTGTGTGATGGGGATTTGTTAGCATCACGTAGTTAGTTCTTGACACACTGTACTCCCCTTCATATACTCCAGAATAGCGGCACAATTGCGGATGTACTTAAATGTGTTAATAACACAGTAACAAGGAAGATGTTGAAACAGACTTAAGATCCCCTATTTCTGTTAAGACTATTTTTGTTCCAAACTTTCAGGTCTGATAGGATAGAAATTACTGACTCAGAAAGGCACGAAAGTACTAGGATTAAAAAGCTAGGATTAGGCTAGGATTAAAAAGCTATTAGTTCTTCAGCTCTGTAACCTATATCTATGGGCAGCACAAAACGTGGACCAGATTGTGCGACACAGTGGTTGCCAGGATCAGGTTGGGTTACCGTTACCTGTGGCAGGTGGCTGCAGGTGACGGGTCTCCCAATCCTGAGCACTCCAGGTGCAAACTCTGTGAGCAGGAACTACGGCATAATCTCACTACATTCTTGAATGCCTAGTCATTAGACCCTTCTAGTAGTAATGGCTTGTTGTACGGCAATTTGTGCAAGTCCATTTTAAAAGTGTAGGTATATGACGTATAATGAAGTTTTCAAGTCCCAATTGTTGTATTCTATGTTAATAAATCTTAAAAGATTTGTTAAGCGAGCGAGCGAACGCGCGCGCGCGCACGCGCGCGCACACACACACACACACACACACACACACACACACACATAGCTGAATGGACAACGCTGGGGATTCGTAGTCCTGTGGTCCGGGGATTGATCCCCGGTCAAGGCGGAAACACATGGGCAGAGTTTCTTTCCCCCTGATGCACCCGTTCACATAGCAGTAAATAGGTACCTGGAAGTTAGACAGCTGCTACAGGCTGCTTTCTGAGCGTATGTGTGTGTGTGTGTGTGTGTGTGTGTGTGTGTGTGTGTGTGTGTGTGTGTGTGTGTGTGTGTGTGTGTGTGTATGGGGAAAAAATCAGTTGATTGACAGTTGAGAGGCGGGCTGAAAGAGCCAGAACTCAACCCCCGCAATCACAACTAGGTGAGTACAGAGAGAGAGAGAGAGAGAGAGAGAGAGAGAGAGAGAGAGAGAGAGAGAGAGAGAGAGAGAGAGAGAGAGAGAGAGAGAGAGAGAGAGAGAGAGAGAGAGAGAGAGAGAGAGAGAGAGAGAGAGAGAGAGAGAGAGAGAGAGAGAGAGAGAGAGAGAGAGAGAGAGAGAGAGAGAGAGCGAGAGACAGAGAGAGACAGACAGAGAGAGACTGACACAGACAGACAGACGTAAGATAAGAGATAATTATGTGCCCCTATTACCGTCCATCTCAAGACACACACTCCATCACCCCACATGTCCCCAACTAGTCATCATAGTCTGCTACACCAGGCCAGCGTCTCGTATTGTAAGCCATGGTTAAGAGTCGTCAAGACCAACGAACAAAAAAAACCTTTTCGTTAAGATTATAAACGTCAAATGATCCTAAATTTAAGTAGCTTTTGATCTTTCCGGAGGTCAAAGTGACCATTTGCATATATACTCACGGCAAATGGTTCAATAGTTTGTCATTATATTGACCACGAAGTTCACTCGTGTTAGCAAAGTTTATCATCAAGGCTGTTTGAGATAGTGAAATTGATGGTATCAGGCTCCGAGTTACGTTGGTCCCTCGTGGTCAATAATACCTCATCAGAGTGCAGGTTATAATCTTCAAGCAGACACACGCTATCACCATACTCCTCACTTCGGATAATCAGGACTAATCATTGCGATAATACTGAACAAGTGTCCACTCTAGGAGCAGATTGGGCTCGCCTTTGCAACCACTTATAATACGAGATCTTAAAGTTTACACCAGTTATCGCACATCTCACAGCCGCGCCCCTCCGACGACGACTTACTCCACTATTTGGATATCTTGGCAAATTAGAGTTTACTTGAATATGCTGAAGGCCTGTACCACTGAAGCTAATTTCCTGTGCCCAGAGGGTAAACTCTATATCCAACACATTGGAGAGGTTTCGTGACAAGCTTCAAGAAGTCTCAGGCATGAGGTTCACTGTTCAGAAAAGTGAAGGAGGTAGGATTACATTCCTCGATGTTTTCGTCGACAGTAATTAGGGTAGAGACATCACAGATGTGTATCGTAAACCAATTGATGCAGGCAAATGTATGGACGGTAAGAGATAATACACTGCCAGGTATAAGAGAAGCGTCATCAATGCATATGTAGGCCGTGCAATACGTACACGCTCTTCTTGGTAGCTCTTGCAACACGAACTTTACCGAATCCGCGAAATTATTAAATTATTGTGAACAACGATTACAGCAATACAGAATTCAACGCAATCTTAAGTAAGAAGCTAGGCCGCTATTTGACTGAGGATAATCAGGTCCCAGGGGAGGAAAATAGGCCCCTAAGGGAAGACATTATAGTGTATTTTAACAGTACATTTACTCAGGGATATTAGAAGAATGAAAAGGGTTATATGAGCTATAATTGACAGGCATTGTAAACCTCGCATTGAAAACGCAAGAATTCGTCCTGTCATTTATTATAACAACCCTTGTACATCTTCCCTCATTATGAGAAATATCATAGACAGAATAACATCTCTGCCTCCGCTAACAACCTGAGGTGTACCAATGTGGTGAATCAATACAAATGCAGCTCTGGAGACTGTGCGCTCCGAAATATACGCTACATTGGACATACCACGAATGCATTGAATAGACGTGTAAGGAAATGCATCCATTGAATGGCAACACCATTCTCAACACCACAACACCATTCTCAATACCACAACACCATCCTGAATCGCCAAGACATAGTGAAAGATATAATAATAACCGACTCGGCCACGATGGCACAAAAGTCGACCAACCCGAAACTCCACTGAGAGCACTGGGAGGTTCTGGAGCCCCCGAACCGGAGTCCAACCGGGGTTTTACAGTCGATCCGACCACACTCTGCCCTACGGTAAAGGCGTTTACACTCCAGAACATCTCAGTACTCTCAGCAGAGTTCTGGGTGTTGTACCATCATGGTAAAGTGTCTGGGAATCACCAGAACGTGAGTTCAAGTCACTCCATTGCCTCAAAATGATTTTCATTGATATATCACGCCAATGTGATTTCCTTGCGATCTGAATGGGTCGTAAGAGTGCCACTTGCCTATCACACTCACCTATCCCTCACCCCCCCCCCCATGTTACAAGTGTAAAGGTTAAGTGAGGCTAGTCCCGCGTGTTTGTCCTCCAACCTCAGACGGCCAGAGAAGCAGACACAGACAGACAAATAGGCAAACATACTCTTTTATGTACATCGATTGGGTCCGAGTGGTTTCTTTTTTTTTTCAGGGAAGTCACTCAGGGCTCGCTGTCTTAAAATATCAGGTCCCCGGATGGTACTTCAAATTTGTATTAATAATGTCTGCCTTCGGCTTCTGCGAAGAGGTTCATGAATGTGGTAATCACAGGTGGAATTAGCGAGCCTTTGTGGATTCCCTTTGTCGGGGATTTATATCGTCTCCTATCTCTTAGAGTCGCTATTTAGAGAGGCTTCTTGTTGTTGACAAGATTATATAGGGCGTGTGCAGTTAAGCTGGTTTAAAAGGGGAAATTTGGTGCAAAGCTGAAGACTGTGATTTCAACTGGTTGTAATATCTTCGTAGGTCCGATTTGTAAGCGTCAGTGATGTGTATTTATAGTCAAGCGCTGGTCTGATAATGATCGTAGAGACGCAGCTTAATATGTGGGTGGTGGCGTGTTGTAATCTATAAAAGCCTTGTTAGCTTGCTTTGGCCGTCCCTGGGGTTTTCTTTTTATTTACATGTTTAGTGGAGTCCAGTATTCCGTAGGCTGGTAGTATCTTGCTGGTGATCTTGATGACTACGAGTTATCCTCTGAACCGGATTCCTTCTTTCTGTGTCGTGTAGGCAGCCTCTGGCGGTGCTGGCTCGGGGTGTGTCAGCGCTGCTGGCCTACGTGGGTAGTGGCAGTAGGAAGTAGCTGGAGTCCTTCTCCAATGATTATCTCATAGATACATGGCGTGACTGTGATCCCCTTGTGTATAGGATGTTGTTTACACTGATGTTGAAGAGCGCTGGGCTCAGGCCGGAGCGTTGTGAATCACCTGATCTGACCACCTGGTGAGTGAAAGACCTCAAGGCGTCGTACTGTTGCAGAACCTTAAACTGGTTTGTGGTTTTCTTATTGGTTATTTAGACGGGGGCATATAAAAGTTGTCATTTCTTTTGAGTAGTTTTCTTTATCTTTGAGTAGTGCGACTAATGGCATTAATTCGAGGAGATGTTTTTGCTGTTATGCCTGTCTGTGGCATGCTTGTCCTCCCCCTCCCCCTCTCTCTCTCTCTCTCTCCTCCTCTCTCCCCCTCTCTCACTCCCTCTCTCTCTCTCTGTCTCTCTCTTTCTCTCTCTGCCTCTCTCTGTCTCTCTCTCTCTGTCTCTCTCTCTCCCTCCCTCTCTCTCTCTCCCTCCCTCTCTCTCTCTCCCTCTCTCCCCCTCACCCTACCAGTTGCAGCAGCCCCACCAAGTGCGGGCCAGCCAGGGACCAGCTCCCAGGAGCAGGAAGAAAGGCCCGCGAGAGCACCAGAGTCCACCTGCCACTTGCCAATTGATGCATCGTGTGTCCAGGCGAGCGATAACGCCCCGCGATTACCGTGCTCGGCAGTACTCCCCTGATCGTCATCGCCCGGTAAATTGGGTGTTAGGAGTGGCACACTACCGGCCATTACCGGTGTGCGACCCGGGTGCTTCGGATTGTGATACACGCTAATGTGGTGCTGGTATCTCACTATCTTCCTTCCTCTCTCACTCTCTCTCTCTCTTTCCCTTCTTCACTATCTTCCTCCTGTACTTCATTAGTTATCCGTCCTCCTTCCCTACCATCTTCCCCTCCTCACTATCTTCCTCTCTTTCCCCCCCCCCCCGGCCCCTCCCTTCAAAATCTCCTCCTCGTCTCCCTCACGATTCCCATCCAACCCTCCATCTCTCCCTCTCTACATCTCACCATCCATCTCGCTTGTTTTTCTCTTTTTCCCCTGTTGTCATCACCTCAAGTGTGTATTATTAAGCAATCATGAAATCCGGGAATTAACTTTAGTAATTAGTTTTACCACGACTTAAGGAATTTCAACTCATCCTCCTGATAAAGGGCTATTTTCTGGAACTATGCGGACGATCCTTCAAAAATTCACATATATATATATATATATATATATATATATATATATATATATATATATATATATATTATATGTCGTACCTAGTAGCCAGAACTCACTTCTCAGCCTACTATGCAAGGCCCGATTTGCCTAATAAGCCAAGTTTTCATGAATTAATTGTTTTTCGACTACCTAACCTACCTAACCTAACCTAACCTAACTTTTTCGGCTACCTAACGTAACCTAACCTATAAAGATAGGTTAGGTTAGGTTAGGTAGGGTTGGTTAGGTTCGGTCATATATCTACATTAATTTTAACTCAAAAAAAAAAAATATTGACCTCATACATAATGAAATGGGTAGCTTTATCATTTCATAAGAAAAAACGTAGAGAAAATATATTAATTCAGGAAAACTTGGCTTATTAGGCAAATCGGGCCTTGCATAGTAGGCCGAGTACGACGTTCTGGCTACTAGGTACGACATATATATATATATATATATATATATATATATATATATATATATATATATATATATATGTATATATATCTACCTCAGATAGCGTGTATCAGACCTAGGATAGCTAGGTTTCAATAGCAACATAAATACAAAACTTTTGTATTACTGAATTTGGACAAACCAAAGTGAACTTGCTAGTGGTGCCTCACCTCCATACTTGTACGAGCGACCACCTCCTTACAACAAGTACTTTCAGTCTAGGAGGACGGGCTCGGGGACACCTTTATTACCACTAAAACAAGTTCTAAGAAGGAAGGGGGTGATGATTAGCAGGGAAAAGCGCCAAGCCATTTCGACTATATAGCACATGGAAGGGATCAGGATAAGGATTTGGGATGGGACGGGGGGAAAGGAATGGTGCCCAACCACTTGGACGGTCGGGGGATTGAACGCCGACCTGCATGAAGCGAGACCGTCGCTCTACCATCCAGCCCAAGTGGTTGGACTTCTAGAGAGATGAAAAGGAAATCGAGGAAGGTCATTCAGTTTTAAAAGGTCAGGAGGAATGTTTTGATAACATCAGTATTAGCCATGAGAAGGATTCGAACCCGTACACTTAGCGTTCCCAAGCACACATGCCCTAGATCACCACACTTCGACATGGTCAAAAGCATTATAACCTGGGATTCAACTGAATCCTCTACGGGGGGGGAGGGGGTCCAGAGGCTTCCACTGAAGTCTAATCAAGGGTTTCATGCACTATGGTCCAGGAGTTCCGCCTCCAACACTTCTCTTCAAATGCACAAAAATCACAGGTGACGTGTGGCTGCTGGACGCCCAGCCAGAGTACATGGGCGGCGCATGATGGGAAACCTCTCACTGGGCTCCAGTGGAAGCCTCAGGAACCCCCTAGAGGACTCACCTTGAATCCCAGGTTACAATGCTTTTGACCATGTCGGTGGTGTGGTGGTCTAGGACATGTGTGCTTGGGAACACCAAGTGTGCGGGTTCGAATCCGCACCGATTTTATCATTGATACATCACGTTAATACCATTTCATTGTGCAGAAACGTTTTGTTTCAACATCTGTGGTTAAATGTACCCAGAGGTTACGAGTCCTGATCACGGCTCCTACTGATTTTCCCATTGATTCTTAAATGTGATATCTCTGTGCATTTATGGTTAGGAAATAAGACATTATTAACACCATTTTCTTCCCTAATCCTTGCTTTAGCACCAACAATATGCGTCTAGTGACCATAGACATGCACATATAGTCTTCTGCATTCTTCTGCTTCATGTGTGAAACTGTCGGAGATGCAGCTTCTTGCTTTCATCTGAGTGTCCTTGAAGCATCCCAAATTGGGCTGGAAATGAGCAGTTTCCCGAGTGTGTTGTCGTCAGGGCGGCCCAAGATAAGCTTCCTGGATTTCTCTGTCACTTTCCCCGGGTGCCTCTGACCTGCCAGTTTCTACCTTGATGCTCTGGTAAGAGGGCAGAGTCAGCTTATCTTGGTCTGTAGTCAAGCGTTCTTCGTCAGGCGAGACTTTAGGAAAATGTTTTGTTGCGTGGTCTGCTCTCTGTGGCTGTCTTTGGCGGTCTCCTGCTCTCTGTGGCTGTCTCTGGCGGTCTCCTGCTCTCTGTGGCTGTCTCTGGCGGTCTCCTGCTCTCTGTGGCTGTCTCTGGCGGTCTCCTGCTCTCTGTGGCTGTCTTTGGCGGTCTCCTGCTCTCTGTGGCTGTCTTTGGCGGTCTCCTGCTCTCTATGGCTGTCTTTGGCGGTCTCCTGCTCTCTGTGGCTGTCTTTGGCGGTCTCCTGCTCTCTGTGGCTGTCTCTGGCGGTCTCCTGCTCTCTGTGGCTGTCTCTGGCAGTCTCCTGCTCTCTGTGGCTGTCTTTGGCGGTCTCCTGCTATCTGTGGCTGTCTCTGGCGGTCTCCTGCTCTCTGTGGCTGTCTCTGGCAGTCTCCTGCTCTCTGTGGCTGTCTCTGGCGGTCTCCTGCTCTCTGTGGCTGTCTCTGGCAGTCTCCTGCTCCCTGTGGCTGTCTCTGGCGGTCTCCTGCTCTCTGTGGCTGTCTCTGGCGGTCTCCTGCTCTCTGTGGCTGTCTTTGGCGGTCTCCTGCTCTCTGTGGCTGTCTTTGGCGGTCTCCTGCTCTCTGTGGCTGTCTCTGGCGGTCTCCTGCTCTCTGTGGCTGTCTCTGGCGGTCTCCTGCTCTCTGTGGCTGTCTCTGGCGGTCTCCTGCTCTCTGTGGCTGTCTCTGGCGGTCTCCTGCTCTCTGTGGCTGTCTCTGGCGGTCTCCTGCTCTCTGTGGCTGTCTCTGGCGGTCTCCTGCTCTCTGTGGCTGTCTCTGGCGGTCTCCTGCTCTCTGTGGCTGTCTCTGGCGGTCTCCTGCTCTCTGTGGCTGTCTTTGGCGGTCTCCTGCTCTCTGTGGCTGTCTCTGGCGGTCTCCTGCTCTCTGTGGCTGTCTCTGGCGGTCTCCTGCTCTCTGTGGCTGTCTCTGGCGGTCTCCTGCTCTCTGTGGCTGTCTCTTGGCGGTCTCCTGCTCTCTGTGGCTGTCTCTGGCGGTCTCCTGCTCTCTGTGGCTGTCTCTGGCGGTCTTGCTGCTCTCTGTGGCTGTCTCTGGCGGTCTCCTGCTCTCTGTGGCTGTCTCTGGCGGTCTCCTGCTCTCTGTGGTTGGTTCTGGCAGCCACAGAGAGCCTCTGTAGCTGCCAGAGACCTGTCTGCCATTATGTAGAGCAAGCGGCGGCCAAGACTATAGACAGCAGCACTCGACAGCTCCAGCTTGTAACCCAGAGTTAATAATTTACCTCCGAACCTCTCGTCTGACTGTGCTCATTCAGTTTATATACACACATATGTCCAGGCAAATAAACACACACATACACACACATACACACACACACACATACACACACAGACATGTATGCGCGTGTAAGTGTTGTAAGCTCAGTGTTGTACTAAGACCGTACAAGACATGATGGACTATGTTACCCAAAAGTGTCAGAAGGCAGTAAACAGGTTTGTCTCGACCCAAAAGGAAAAAAATGAGAAACAAAAGAAGAATCCTTTGTTTAATACGTCATATATGGAAGCAAAGTAAATAAACAAAAGGGCGTGGAGGAACTTCCGAATTAAGAGAGCACCAGAAAGCAGAGAGAGAAACCAGAGAGCCAGGAATGAGTATGTGTGAGAAGAGAAGCTGAGAGACAGTATAAAAATGATATAGCAAATAAAGCCAAGACCGAACCAAAACTGCTGCACAGCCATATCAGGAGGAAAACAACAGTGAAGGAACAGGTGAAGAAACTTAGACCGGGTGAGGACAGGTACATAGAGAAAGACAAAGAGGTGTGTGAAGAACTCAACAAGAGATTCCAGGAGGTCTTCACAATAGAACAAGGTGAAGTCCCTGCGCTAGGAAAGGTGGCAGTAAACCAGGCGGCCTTGGAAAGATTCGACATTATAAGAGATGAGGTTAAGAGGCATCTGTTGGATCTGGACGAGAGAAAGGCTTATGGTCCGGACAGAATCTCACCATGGGTATTGAAAGAGTGTGCAGGAGCACTTTGCTTGCCACTCTCAATGGTGTATAGTAGATCACTGGAGACGGGAGACTTACCAGAAATATAGAAGACGGTTAATGTAGTACCAATATACAAAAATGGTGACAGACAAGAGGCACTGAACTACAGGCCAGTGTCCTTAACTTGTATACCATGCAAGGTGATGGAGAAGATCGTGAGAAAATCCCTGGTAACACATCTGGAGAGAAGGGACTTCGTGACAACCCATCAACATGGGTTCAGGGAGGGTAAATCTTGTCTCACTGGTTTAATAGAATTCTACGATCAGGTGACAAAGATTAAGCAAAAAGAGAAGGATGGACAGACTGCATTTTCTTGGACTGTCGGAAAGCCTTTGACACAGTACCCAATAAGAGGCTGGTGTATAAGCTGGAGAGACAGGCAGGAGTAACTGGTAGGGCGCTCCAGTGGATAAGGGAGTACCTAAGCAATAGGAAGCAGAGAGATACAGTGAGGGGTGAGACCTCAGATTGGCGTGAAGTCCCACAGGGCTCTGTACTCGGTCCTATCCTGTTTCTGATATACGTAAATGATCTTCCAGAGGGTATAGACTCATTCCTCACAATGTTTACTGATGATGCCAAAATTATGATTAGAATTTAAGACAGAGGAGGACAGTATGAGGCTTCAAAAAGACCTAGACAAATCGAAGGAATGATCCAACAAATGGTTGTTAGAGTTTAACCCGAAGCAAATGTAATGAAGATAAGTGTAGGGAGCAGGAGGCCAGATACAAGGCACCATTTGGGAGATGAAATTTTTCTAGAATCAGAGAGAAAGACCTTGGTGTTGATATCACCCGAGACCTGTCCCCCGAAACTCATATCAAGAGGATAACATCAGCGGCAGTATGAGAGGTTGGCTAACATAAGAACGGCCTTTTGAAACTTTTGAAACTTATACATAACACTGTATACCACGTATGTCAGACTAATCCTGGAGTATGCAGCTCCAGCATGGAGTCCATATCTCGTCAAGCATAAGACTAACTTGGAGAAGGTTCATAGGCTTGCCACCAGACTAGTGACCGAACTGAGAGGTACGAGCTATGAGGAGAGACTACGGGAATTAAACCTCATGTCGCTGGAAAGACAGAAGAGTTAGGGGGAGACATGATCACCACATACAAGATTATCATGAGAATTGATATGGTAGATAAAGACAGTTAAACAGAAAGGGCATACGCACTAGGGGACACATATGTGGAAACTGAGTGCCCAAATGAGCCATAGAGACGTTAGAATGTTTCAGTGTCAGAGTAATTGACAAATGGAATGCATTAGGCAGTGATGTGGTGGAGGCTGACTCCATACACAGTTTCAAGTGTTGATATGATAGAACCAAGTAGGCTCAGGAACCTGTACACCAGTTGAATGATAGTTGAGAGGCGGGCCTGAAGAGCTAGAGCTCAACCCCCGCAAGCACAATTAGGTGAGTCCACACACACACACACACACACACACACACACGTAGGACTCCCACCTCGGGAGGTCGCTGGCATCCTGGACAACGACCATAATCCTGTCATTATGAAGCATTCACACATGCACTAAACTAATATTTGCTTCGGTGTATATACTGAGGTTCCTTAAGGTTAATTCACATCAAAATAATATGTTTAATTCAGGGGCTCACAGTGAGCTGTGATAATGCCGGGGCTCACAGTGTATGTATAGTGCTGGTCCTGGTAACACAGGCAGTTTCATGTACAAAATCGCACTAAGGAAGGCATTAGTTATAGAGGTCTGTAGTGAGGGCGACGTGTCTTTGGCTGTCCCCATGAGGATTTCGAGGGGATCGACAACAAACAGGTTGTGGATGTCTTAAAAGACACCAAGGAGGATGAAGACATCCTCCAACAAGAATCGTCAGAGGTGGTCCTCGAGGTCGCTGACACAATCAAGTGATCTTTGCACTGTGAAGGGAGAGCTGGTGGCGGAAGTATGACTGGAAGTAGAGTAATAACTCAAGAAGTGAGGCTCTTGAAGGAGGTACTGCTGGCCGTAGGGCGGCGTCGGGGGCTCGGAGTGGAAGGTGTTGAGGACGGCTTGCTGTGTGGGCATCGTCTTGCAGAAGGACCTCTCAAGCGACTGCTGGAGGGAGTTCTGGAATGAACATTCGAGTGAGCTCTGAAGAGAAGAGATGTCATCATCTCCTTCATCCTAGGGAGCCGGTCGGCCGAGCGGACAGCACGCTGGACTTGTGATCCTGTGGTCCTGGGTTCGATCCCAGGCGCCAGCGAGAAACAATGGGAAGAGTTTTTTCACCCTATGCCCCTGTTACCTAGCAGTAAAATAGGTACCTGGGTGTTAGTCAGCTGTCACGGGCTGCTTCCTGGGGGTGGAGGCCTGGTCGAGGACCGGGCCGCGGGGACACTAAAACCCCCGAAATCATCTCAAGATAACCTCAAGATAATCTCAAGAATCCTCCAGGGCGTGAGACAGAGCCCTGATGTAGTTCACAGCGAGGCGTCGAGTCGTGATCTTGGTCACGGACGACGAGGCTGCTTCAACCCCTACTACGTCAGGAAGAACCTTGCGAAGTGACTCGAATGCGTTGTTTATTTCCTTCATACGATGGCCGTCTTCCTGCGGTACTTTGACAGAGGCGCGGGTCTCGCCTTGGGCCTCACCGTCCTCTTGGGCACCTCCTGACGAACCCTCTCCTGCTGCAGCCTCTTGACGATGGTCCTTGGACGCAGGCCATACTTCTCCTCGGAGCTGGAGTTGGTGGTGGAGGAGCGACGAGGCCTCCATCTCCGCCCTCTGGTGGTGGCCGAGCCGCGCCCTCACCGCCCAGCGCCGCCACCCTCGTCAGATCACTACATACACCTGCATTAATGTCCCCATCACCAAATTTTCCTTTCAGGAATATTTTAATGAAATTCCTTTTACAATTCATATATTTTCTTAACACTGCCAAGTTAAATTGTTCTTACACTCACAAGTAAATACATTTAAATATACACTCACTACAAGTATACACACTGAAATATACACACTCAAGTACACACACACTACAAGTAAGCAGCCAATTAACTGGCGTCCTGCGAAATATTTAGATATTTGTGTCATTACAATCTCTTAGACGACAGAAAAATAGTGCTTTTTGCGTGCGTCGCCTCCACCAGGGCGAGTGCGCGTGCGTCGCCCCCACTAGGGCGAGTGTGCGTGCGCCGCCTCCACCAGGGCGAGTGTGCGTGCGCCGCCCCCACCAGGGCGAGTGTGCGTGCGCCGCCCCCACCAGGGCGAGTGTGCGTGCGCCGCCCCCACCAGGGCGAGTGTGCGTGCGTCGCCTCCACCAGGGCGAGTGTGCGTGCGTCGCGTCCACCAGGGCGAGTATGAGTGCGTCGCCCCCACCAGGGTGAGTGTGCGTGCGTCGCCTCCACCAGGGCGAGTATGCGTGCGTCGCCTCCCCCAGAGCCAGGAATGCGTGCGTCGCCTCCCCCAGAGCCAGGTATGCGTGCGTCGCCTCCCCCAGAGCCAGGTATGCGTGCGACACCTCCCCCAGAGCCAGAAATGCGTGCGTCGCCTCCCCCAGAGTCAGGTATGCGTGCGTCGCCTCCCCCAGAGCCAGGAATGCGTGCGTCACCTCCCCCAGAGCCAGGAATGCGTGCGTCGCCTCCCCCAGAGCCAGGTATGCGTGCGTCGCCTCCCCCAGAGCCAGGTATGCGTGCGTCGCCTCCTCCAGAGCCAGGAATGCGTGCGTCGCCTCCCCCAGAGCCAGGAATGCGTGCGTAGCCTCCCCCAGAGCCAGGTATGCGTGCGTCGCCTCCCCCAGAGCCAGGTATGCGTGCGTCGCCTCCCCCAGAGCCAGGTATGCGTGCGTCGCCTCCTCCAGAGCCAGGAATGCGTGCGTCGCCTCCCCCAGAGTCAGGTATGCGTGCGTCGCCTCCCCCAGAGCCAGGTATGCGTGCGTCGCCTCCTCCAGAGCCAGGAATGCGTGCGTCGCCTCCCCCAGAGCCAGGTATGCGTGCGACACCTCCCCCAGAGCCAGATATGCGTGCGTCGCCTCCTCCAGAGCCAGGAATGCGTGCGTCGCCTCCTCCAGAGCCAGGTATGCGTGCGTCGCCTCCCCCAGAGCCAGATATGCGTGCGTCGCCTCCCCCAGAGCCAGGAATGCGTGCGTCGCCTCACGCACCCTTATAAACAAAAATGATTTCCAAGCTAAGCAGTTTAATACCCCAAATTGGTTTGGTTTTGGGATTACGACTCACACCCGCAGGGTAATAAAGACCGATACAACAGTTTACTGAAAACCCTACAAGTATATACTAGTAGGAACATAGTTTATTAAAGTATATTCCCAAGGATATGACCACTGAGAGGTGGAGTATACCTCTCAGTATACTGATCCCTAAGTACAATATGAATGCAATTTATAAAAAATAAATACAATAGCCACTGGAAACTCTGTATGTTATTGTCGCTTTAGAAGATATATACAAAATATACATAACATCGGCGTCTAAGCTGCTGAAATAATATTAGTGAGCTGGAGGAGCGGTGCAGCAGCACGTCTGACCCCAATGGCTGCAAGATGTCCACTGATGCCCAATTCACCTGTTGCTCCGCCACACGTGCTCCCCCCCCCCCCTCTGACGTCACTCTTTGGCACTGATGAAATTTTCGCGACCAGATATGTACGCACATTTTTATTCCATTTACAGTATCCCATTAATTCAGAGCTCCAATCTTCCGATAATTATGACACGTATTTATTTTATGTTATATCAAAATATTAAGTAATGTATATATAATTATTTATAAGAAAACGCGATTTGGTGAATTTTGAGTGTCCGGCGCGCAAGGCAGTCTGATGTGCGCGTCAGTACCGCTTGGTGGCTGGTCGGGGCGAGGTGGTGCCGGTGCTGCTCCTGACCTCGCCCCAAGACCGAGTCCCTATTTTCATTTAATAGTAAACATTATAACAAAACTATCATAACTTTTTAAATTACCATATCTGACTCTTAAACAATATAATATATATTTTGTAGAAACCCAAATATATATACCGAAGCAAAAATCCCATAAATGATAAGACAGTAAAATGAACAGATATTTTTTGTCATTACAATTCCAACCTCCTAAAATGAGAGTACAAGTTCAAGTATGTTTATAGAGACAAGAAAAAAAATATATCTCAAAGGCTTAGGCAAATGAGAGTACTTATAGTAACGACGTTGTCAATGGTTATCTTCTTGAGGTTATCTTGAGATGATTTCGGGGCTTTTTAGTGTCCCCGCGGCCCGGTCCTCGACCAGGCCTCCACCCCCAGGAAGCAGCCCGTGACAGCTGACTAACACCCAGGTACCTATTTTACCGCTAGGTAACAGGGTCATAGGGTGAAATAAACTCTGCCCATTGTTTCTCGCCGGCGCCTGGGATCGGACCCAGGACCACAGGATCACAAGTCCAGCGTGCTGTCCGCTCGGCTGACAGGCTCCCCAATAGTACAAATATAGACGTGATAGATCAATAGACAATAGACTTTTTGTATTATTGAATTTGGAAACAAAGCGGAAAAT
>NC_091198.1:5579283-5669283 GCF_040958095.1 Procambarus clarkii | reverse complement strand
GTAGTCGAAAAACAATTAATTCATGAAAACTTGGCTTATTAGGCAAATCGCGCCTTGCATAGTAGGCTGAGAAGTGAGTTCTGGCTACTAGGTACGACATATATATATATATATATATATATATATATATATATATATATATATATATATATATATATATATATATATATATTACATACCTTTTCCCACCAGCTGGTGTTTCCATATTGGCGGTCTGAATATTGGGTGTCTGAATATTGGGGTTCCAAATATTGGGGGTCTGTATACCGAGGCCTGATTACTGAGGGTATTCAAGCCCATCGAGTCCCTCTGGGTGCTGACCAGACCCATCGAGTCCCTCTGGGTGCTGACCAGACCCATCGAGTCCCTCTGGGTGCTGACCAGACCCATCGAGTCCCTCTGGGTGCTGACCAGACCCATCGAGTCCCTCTGGGTGCTGACCAGACCCATCGAGTCCCTCTGGGTGCTGACCAGACCCATCGAGTCCCTCTGGGTGCTGACCAGACCCATCGAGTCCCTCTGGGTGCTGACCAGACCCATCGAGTCCCTCTGGGTGCTGACCAGACCCATCGAGTCCCTCTGGGTGCTGACCAGACCCATCGAGTCCCTCTGGGTGCTGACCAGACCCATCGAGTCCCTCTGGGTGCTGACCAGACCCATCGAGTCCCTCTGGGTGCTGACCAGACCCATCGAGTCCCTCTGGGTGCTGACCAGACCCATCGAGTCCCTCTGGGTGCTGACCAGACCCATCGAGTCCCTCTGGGTGCCGACCAGACCCATCGAGTCCCTCTGGGTGCCGACCAGACCCATCGAGTCCCTCTGGGTGCCGACCAGACCCATCGAGTCCCTCTGGGTGCCGACCAGACCCATCGAGTCCCCCTGGGTGCTGACCAGACCCATCGAGTCCCTCTGGGTGCTGACCAGACCCATCGAGTCCCTCTGGGTGCTGACCAGACCCATCGAGTCCCTCTGGGTGCTGACCAGACCTATCGAATCCCTCTGGGTGCTGACCAGACCCATCGAGTCCCTCTGGGTGCTGACCAGACCCATCGAGTCCCTCTGGGTGCTGACCAGACCTATCGAATCCCTCTGGGTGCTGACCAGACCTATCGAATCCCTCTGGGTGCTGACCAGACCTATCGAATCCCTCTGGGTGCTGACCAGATCCATCGAGTTCCCCCGGGTTCTGACCAGGCCCATCGAGTCCCTCTGGGTGCTGACCAGACCTATCGAGGCCCTCTGGGTGCTGACCAGACCCATCGAGTCCCCCTGGGTGCTGACCAGACCCATCGAGTCCCTCTGGGTGCTGACCAGACCCATCGAGTCCCTCTGGGTGCTGACCAGAGCCATCGAGGCCCCTCTGGGTGCTGACCAGACCCATCGAGGCCCTCTGGGTGCTGAACAGACCCATCGAGTCCCCTCTGGGTGCTGACCAGACCCATCGAGGCCCCTCTGGGTGCTGACCAGACCCATCGAGGCCCCTCTGGGTGCTGAACAGACCCATCGAGTCCCCTCTGGGTGCTGACCAGAGCCATCGAGGCCCCTCTGGGTGCTGACCAGACCCATCGAGTCCCTCTGGGAGCTGACCAGACCCATGGAGTCCCCCTGGGAGCTGACCAGACCCACCGAGTCCCCCTGGGTGCTGACCAGACTCATCGAGTCCCTCTGGGTGCTGACCAGACCCACCGAGTCCCCCTGGGTGCTGACCAGACTCATCGAGTCCCCCTGGGTGCTGACCAGACCCACCGAGTCCCCCTGGGTGCTGACCAGACTCATCGAGTCCCTCTGAGTCACACATTCCATAAGACGGAGTGCTAATCCTTACTGTAAAGGGGAATATCGAGTCATGCTGCCTCTTCCACACATCTCCTGGAAGGTCTTGTGCCGCGAGATTAATAATGCTTTATCTAATAAGTAGTCCCAGCAAGCAGGGACGCAGCCTGCGGTGGAGCAGGCTTGAAGTCCTTATCACCTGGCGTCCCCCGGCCAATGGCGTGGCCTTATGAGGAGGTCGACCTTGTAGTGTCTGACCAAAACCCCAAAGACTCCGTGGCCAAATACGGCAGCTGAGCGCCTGGCGTTTGGTACCTGAGAGTTTTTCTTGCCCATAAGGAGTGCGGGCGATGAGGTGACTGGCTGATTATCGCCAGTGTTTCGCCAGAACTTTTAGCTGAGTTTGTGTTATCGTCTGGTGGCTCTTGGGCGCGCGCGCGCAGCTGCGTCTCCGCGCCCGGACTGACGCACTACTACCGTGGTCTGGGCGCTAATGTTCGGGTAATTGACTCGAATGAGAGATAATTGCACCCGAAAGTGAAACACGGAACGAGGAGCCATGTGCAAAAAGCTTTTTTTTTTATTAATTTTTGTTTTTAAAGTATGAAACTCTATTTGTTTTTTTTTCTTTGTTAGGCTAAACTGGTAAATGAAATGACATATTCGGTTAACGATTCGCCGGAGCGGGTTTTTATATACTGTGGCTTATAACAGCCGGAACAATGCATATAATGCTACCTTAGTAGGCGTGATATTAATCAAATTTAGCGTGACCGTCGGCGGTGATTCATATATACACTCAGCCACGCTAGCCCAAGCGCGCGCGCGCTCACGCTACTAAATGTACTTAGTTTTTACGATAGAGCCACAGAGATACTACGGGAAAGAGGCGGCTGGGTTGGCTGTGTCTATCTGGAACTAAAAGTGACTTTTGACAGAGTCCCACACATGAGGTTGTTCTGAAAAACTGCAACATGCTGGAGAGGTGCCGACAAAACATTAGAATGTTTTCTTTGGCAAACAGAGTGGTAGACGGTTGGAACAAGTCAGAAGGTGGTGGAGGCCAAAACCGTCAGTAGCTGCAAAGCGTCACATGACCATAAATGCCGGGAAGACGAAAAACAGGAGAGAGAGTGGAGGAAATACTGAGGAGAAAAAGAGAACCAGAACCAGATGCAACAGAGATAGAACCGAACACATCAACATAATAAGAGCATCAGAAAAACAAAACAAAAATTATATTTCAGCCATAACAAAGAAACAATGTGAGTTACTGCACATGAAGGGAACTGAAAGTTAGCGAGCGAGTAAGTAGACAAGACGGGAGCAGATCATTCAGAAATTGACATGATAATTTACGAGGAGGTAAATGCCAGTATCCATGGAGTGTTCACCACTCACCCGGAACCCCTTCCCACCGCTAGGAGGCGAGGAGGTAATTACACACACAAATCACAATAGCAAGATGTATCAAATAAACAAATCCACAAGGGCCGTCACGAGGATTCGAACCTACGTCCGAGAGCATCGATTAAGGCAGCGTCTGGGATGCTCTCGGACGTAGGTTCGAATCCTCGTCACGGCCCTTGTGGATTTGTTCATGAGGAGGTAATCCTAGACGAGCAACCCACGAATATTGAGGTTCCATCAGAGGTTAGGAGACAACTGACATCATTAGAATCAAATTCATTGGCCAATCTACTGCACCATATATCAGATAAACATAGCAGCATCGATCCTCAGTTTACCTGAACTTCTGATTTGTAATGATTCAAGTACCACGGGACCTTTTCCAGCTGCTGGAAGATGAGAAGTGTAGTACCAGTAAGGAGGAGAGGGAACAGTGAGGAGGTTCTCATGACTATACACCAATGTCAATAACGAACATCCGTGCATAGTACACGAAACAATAATAAGTTTAACATTAGTTAAACACCTACAGAGGATTAAATGTGAATGGAAACAGTAAACTTTAGAAAACGGAAATCATGTCTAAAAAAAACTACCGTTCTCTGTGATGCAGTAATGGCCATAACTCTCACAAGTCAAGCCTGGCCTCGGGCCGGGCTTGGGGAGTAGAAGAACTCCCAGAACCCCACCAACCAGGTATCAACCAGGTATAAGTCACAAGAAATGGGCAGACTGCGCATTTCTCGACTCTTCCCCACCCCTTCAAAAAACAAATATTTCTGACACAATCCCGCACATGAGACTGTCACAGAAGCTTGGGAAGCAAGCGGAGAGTATAACTGCAGGAACACACAGGTGACAGCATACTTAACGCATACTTAACACATACAATAACTATAGTCACAGTGAGGAGAGAGAAGTCAGACAGGTCAAGGGAAACAAACATTTAGGATCGGTGCAGAGACCCATGTTAGTTTTCATACATGTTAATAACCTATCACAGTTAATGACCTATCTACAGTTAATAACCTATCACAGTTAGTGACCTATCTACAGTTAATTAACCTATCTACAGTCGTACATGAAGATGTTTGCAAACTTTGAAAACAAAATAATATGGGGTCGAGACAGACAAAGCTTTGAAATCGCTCCAAGATGTCTAACACAAGCTGCAGAATTGGTCTGAAAAATGACTATACTGCATTTCAAGGCGAACATGTTGTACTCGCCTAGTTGTGCTTGCGAGGGTTGAGCTTCGGCTTTCTGATCCCACCTCTCAACTGTCAATCAACCGATGTACAGATTCCTGGCCTGTATAATGAGGGAAATGGAAGCAGTTGAAAGGAGACGAGGAGGACCGTAAACAGTTAAGGAAAACAGCATTACAAAGTTGATGGAGTTTTTTTTTTTAGCCATTTAGAGATACATTTAAGCTCATGCTGCACGAATGACAGACCAGCTTATTACAAATGAGAAAATGTGGGAAATGCTGGCCCTGGTTCAATTGATAAGATCAAATATAAATGACATGAGATTATGGAACAAGCAGTGTAGTGTGAAGACTAATAATAATAATAAATAGCAGCCATTTTATGGTTCTGAAATATTCCCGTATCTAAAATGGTTTTTATCTGAGCAAAAGATTAACCTTAAAAGAAAATAGGTTGTGATTTTTTGTGTGTGAGTTCACACACACACACACACACACACACACCACACACACACACACACACACACACTGACTGTGGTGGAGGCTGACTCCATATACAGTTTCAAGCATAGATATGATAGAGCCCAGTAGGCTCAGGGACCTGTACACCAGCTGATTGACAGTTGAGAGGCGGGACCAAAGAGCCAGAGCTCAACCTCCGCAAGCACAACTATGTAAACACACACACACACACCCCAACAAGAGGACAGGGGCAGCAAGGCGGGAAATGTGACTAAAGGCTTGTAACAGCCACACTCTTCGGGGTGGAACTAGTCTCAGACCCGCTGTAAAGAACGGGACCTGCCACAATGACAGATACCCGAGGGAGCGCTCCTCCTGGCGGTGGTGTTGGTGCTGACACATGTCCTGGGCGAGGCTTCTTGACGTGGCGAAGCTGATGGGCGAGGCTTCCTGATGTGGCCAAGCTGATGGCGAGGCTTCTTGACGTGGCCAAGCTGATGGGTGAGGCTTCCTGACGTGGCCAAGCTGATGGGCGAGGCTTCCTGACGTGACCAAGCTGATGGGCGAGGCTTCCTGATGTGGCCAAGCTGATGGGCGAGGCTTCCTGACGTGGCCAAGCTGATGAGTGAGGCTTCCTGACGTGGCCAAGCTGATGGGCGAGGCTTCCTGACGTGGCCAAGCTGATGGGCGAGGCTTCCTGATGTGGCCAAGCTGATGGGTGAGGCTTACTGACGTGGCCAAGCTGATGGGCGAGGCTTCCTGATGTGGCCAAGCTGATGGTGAGGCTTCCTGATGTGGCCAAGCTGATGGCGAGGCTTCCTGATGTGGCCAAGCTGATGGGTGAGGCTTACTGACGTAGCCAAGCTGATGGGTGAGGCTTACTGACGTGGCCAAGCTGATGGGTGAGGCTTACTGACGTGGCCAAGCTGATGGGCGAGGCTTCCTGATGTGGCCAAGCTGATGGCGAGGCGTCCTGATGTGGCCAAGCTGACGGCGAGGCTTCCTGACGTGGCCAAGCTGATGGCGAGGCTTCCTGATGTGGCCAAGCTGATGGTGAGACTTCCTGACGTGGCCAAGCTGACGACGAGGCTTCCTGATGTGGCCAAGCTGATGGGCGAGGCTTCCTGACGTGACCAAGCTGACGACGAGGCTTCCTGACGTGGCCAAGCTGACGACGAGGCTTCCTGACGTGGCCAAGCTGACGACGAGGCTTCCTGACGTGGCCAAGCTGACGACGAGGCTTCCTGACGTGGCCAAGCTGACGACGAGGCTTCCTGACGTGGCCAAGCTGATGGGTGAGGCTTCTTGACGTGGTCAAGCTAATGGGTGAGGCTTCTTGACGTGGTCAAGCTGATGGGTGAGGCTTCTTGACGTGGTCAAGCTGATAGCCAGCCTATAGCAGAATGCGGATGTCTTGGTTATATAATGTCAGCCGTCAGTTATCAACTTTAAATCCTGGACACGCTGACAGCAGGATGCTGAGTGTATACACACACACATGTGGCTTCGGTGACGGCGGGTCGAGGATTTAAGACTGACGGCTGACAGCGTATAGTATGATCCACCACCCCCCCCCCCTACACACACACAAACACACATGCCAAATGAGCCACAGAGACATTAGAAATAATTTTTCTCTATCTATAAATCCAACTTTATGTTTGTAAATCAACTATGTATGTACTTTTCCTGAATAAAGAATTTGAATTAAATTTGAATTTGAGTTTGACAGGTTTTACGGGCTGCTTCCTGGGTGTGTGTGTTCATGTGTGTGTGCATGTGTGTGTGTGTGCTTGTGTTAGAGATAAATATGTAGTAGACATGTTAGAAGAAAAATAGATTGCTTCAAAAGGCGCTTGAAGACGGGCATTTAGCATGGTGGACTGAAGCAGCTTACTCCTCTCTGGTTTCCTCGAAATAACCAAGTCCTAGTCCAACTTAGGACAACTTCTCCCAATACCGTCGACGTCCAACTTTCTGAAGAGTCTCGTGAGGCCAAGCATAAAAGGATCTGATACCGTCTAGACACAGTATGACAGAATCCTGTCCACTGCGTCACCACGAAGGACACTATCGTCCAAGTGTTCACTCCCTCTTCAATGTGAAGAGGAACCTCGAGTGACGAGCGGCTCTAGGTTACGAGCATTTCGAGTAACGAGCGGGTCACTCGCAGAAAATATGTCTCGACTGACGAGCTTTCCCTCGATTAACGAGCGTTCCCGCTGGTTCTCGGACACCTCCGACGACAGTTTTGTTGTTGTTTTACAAGACGAGTTTTCCACATGACAAGCTCGGTGCCGGAACAGATTAAACTTGTTAATCGAGGCGCCACATATACTCATAGTCACTACAAAGGAAATTCATTATCTCACCTATGACATCATCACCACAGGATTGTCTTGACTTCCTCGCGTCATTATAATATCACAGCAAATATTACAAATAATACCGTGACTCGGCTTCAACAGTTCCTTGAGCATGGCAGGGTCGCACTGTCACTTGGAGCTTAAATGGTCTCCAAGCATCAGTTTCTCAACAGAACTGCAAGGATGGTACCCCCTGGCTGCCTTGATTCGAATCCTTGAGGGATCATTTGGAGTTGTGTTGAAAGAATAGTTGTATATGTATTATACTAAGCCAAAGATAAGGCACAGGTTTAAGCGTTGATCACTTTCTCGGGTCCTATATAAACCTAATAGTAAAAACGTCGACAATTTTTGTGTAAACTCACCAATTACATTATTGAGTGTGTAGTGACTTTGTAGTAAACAATAACAAAGCGAAGATAGACGAATAGTCCGAAACAAAAACTATTTAAGTACTATATCAAGTTTGAATTTGTATTTATGTATATGTGGTTCGAATCATGGTCCGGGGAGAGGGGCCCAACACTGGATAACCACAAGAAACTCGAGCCATGACCTATAGGTTTCGCTCCGAATGAAATACTGGAGGAGTATGACAGGCCATTCACAACACAAGTCACATCTCGTGGTCATCTGAGTGTTGTAACACGGAACTCCCTCCACAATATCATGTTCACGGCATTATTTGTTACATGCAACTGTGCACATGTTGTGCACACACTACGTGCTCAGGACTTCCCTTCGTTATATATCCTGGTGGTGAAGTGTTTATTAACCACATAAGGACGCAGCATTTTCCTTTACTTTGCTTAAAGAAGGCGTCCAGAGAAGGTAGTCTGAGAGGAAGAGGCACAGGTGGGCGTCCTGAGCACGTCATTAGAGAGGGCATAGAGGCAACAAAGGAGGGAAGACACATTACCGAGTATATTCTATTTTGAAAAAAATATACTCGCTAAGATGTCCTCCTTGTTAGAGTGCATTTTGCGTCGGGGTCTGACCGAAAAACAGGGGTCTGATGTGCAGTTTGAACACAACAGCTTAGGGCTGGCAAGGTAACGACCCATAGGGCATCTAGGCTGGGCCATCCGAGCTGCAGCTGTCGAGTTGGGCCACCTAGCCGCCAGGTGATATAAACAAGGACTGGCCATCCGATATAGGCCAACTATAATGGGCACTATGTGACGGGTCACCACCTAATTACACAATATCGTCTGGGTTTCTTGGTTTAAAATTTTCCAGCTGGTTATCCTTCAAGGATTAGATGGGACTGGTTAGTTGTTACTGCAGCAGTCCCAACATGGTTAGTTGTTACTGTAACAGTCCCAACATGGTTAGTTGTTACTGTAACAGTCCCAACATGGTTAGTTGTTACTGTAACAGTCCCAACATGGTTAGTTGTTACTGTAACAGTCCCAACATGGTTAGTTGTTACTGTAACAGTCCCAACATGGTTAGTTGTTACTGTAACAGTCCCAACATGGTTAGTTGTTACTGTAACAGTCCCTACATGGTTAGTTGTTACTGTAACAGTCCCTACATGGTTAGTTGTTACTGTAACAGTCCCAACATGGTTAGGTGTAACTGTAACAGTCCCAACATGGTTAGGTGTAACTGTAACAGTCCCAACATGGCCAGGTGTAACTGTAACAGTCCCAACATGGCCAGGTGTAACTGTAACAGTCCCAACATGGCCAGGTGTAACTGTAACAGTCCCAACATGGCCAGATGTAACTGTAACAGTCCCAACATGGCCAGGTGTAACTGTAACAGTCCCAACATGGCCAGGTGTTACTGTAACAGTCCCAACATGGCCAGGTGTTACTGTAACAGTCCCAACATGGCCAGGTGTTACTGTAACAGTCCCAACATGGCCAGGTGTTACTGTAACAGTCCCAACATGGCCAGGTGTTACTGTAACAGTCCCAACATGGCCAGGTGTAACTGTAACAGTCCCAACATGGCCAGATGTAACTGTAACAGTCCCAACATGGCCAGGTGTAACTGTAACAGTCCCAACATGGCCATGCAGCTGTCACGAAAGTGTCCCATCACCGCCTACATGCTGTGGAACCGAGGTGTGGGGTCAGCCCTGGCGACACGGGTCAAAGGTAAACAAATCAAGCCAAACAGTTTTAGCGGCGGTAACACTATGTTGGCGTCGATTTGAAGACAGGTAATTTTGCCCAACCACTCGCTTGAAAGACATTATTTCATGGTGTTGGACTAAAGTAGCTTACAGCCTTACGATCACTGTTATTCATTACGTTAGTTCACCCTTAAAATATCCCCAAAACTGCCATTTTCTCTGATCATGTATAATACTTGTGTGATTCGACCACAATCAACTTGAGAATGGTCCAGGACGGACCGAAACGTCGTCGTCTCTTCACTTTCTAGTGTGTGGAGTGGTCAACATACTTGTGTGAATTCTACCCTTAGTCTTCGTCTTGCGTGATTATAGTTAATCATCTAACAAAAAAGGACTTCGTACGACTTCTTCAGCTGGGTATCATTTACCCCAAATACGGTAAGGACACCAGCCAGTCTCCAAGAGTCTCCCCTCATCAACTGGACCCCCGCCAACACCAGTTTTTTATGTCAACAAATATCGAATAATTTACCCCATGAAGGATATAATTATGGGTCCCCCTCTATTTTTGACTGTCTATGTTGTTTACGATTTATAAAATTAGCCACAAATAATTGTGGCTAATTTATACGGAAATGTATTCAATAGATTGTTATTTCTATTGTGGGGCTGTTCCACACCCCCCCGTGGCTTGTGGAGCTGTTCCCCCCGTGTCTTGTGGAACTGTTCCCCCGTGTCTTGTGGAACTGTTCCCCCCGTGTCTTGTGGAACTGTTCCCCCCGTGTCTTGTGGAGCTGTTTCCCCCATGATACCTCTTTACTGCATGGTAACAGAGGTATCAGAGTGAAAGAAACTTTGCTCATTTGTTTCTGCCTGGTCTGGGAATCAAACCCTGGCTACAGAATTACGAGTACTTCGCGCTGTCCACTCAGCTGCCAGGGCCTGGCCCTTAATATCCATTCCTAAGTTTGGCCGTGTCCCTAGAAACCTGTAATCTTCATGAATCTGCGCGGGCCAGATTCACGAAGCAGTTACACAATTACTTACGAAAGTGTACACCTTTCCTCAATCTTTGACGGCTTTGTTTACACTTATTAAACCGTTTACAAGCATGAAAACCTCCCAATCAACTGTTGTTATTGTTATAAACAGCCTCCTGGTGCTTCGGAGCTCATTAACTGTTTAATATCTGTAAACAAAGCCGCCATAGATTGAGTAAAGATGTAAAGGTTCGTAAGTGCTTGCGTAACTGCTTCGTGAATCTGTCCACAGGTCTACGCAGCCTGGCGCCCAACGCTGGTCTCGCTACTCACACTCTGTACCCTGTGTTCACGATGATGGCGAGTTGGGTGTTGTTCATTATGTAAACGAATAAGACAACGGAGAGAGCTGATGATGAACAGCATAGAGGGAGAAAGAGTAAGATGGAGGATAAGAGAAGGAGAGTGAGGTAAAAGAAAAAATGTAGAGGAGAGAGAAGATAGGATGAAGGGTAGACTTAGTAAAAAGAGACAGAGGGTTAGAAGAACAGTTTAAAGACTAGAAAGATGTTGGAGTAGAAGATATAGTAGACAAGTAGACAGGTAGACAGAGGTGGACAGAGATAGTAGTGCCAGCAGCCATTCCTGAGGTCAGCACACACGGACGGGAACTCATCTCCTGTCAACAGTTAACACCATCAACGTTAACAGTCGAGACACAACAGCCACGTGAATCACAGAGTCAGTCGCCAAGTCTCAACCCTCACCAAGTCATCTTGAGAGTGCTCTTCACTCCAACTTCCATCACTCAGGAAATGGATCCAAGATCTTAAGTGGGGTCAGCTTTTAAGATAATTAAAAAATGACTTAAGAGATTATTCATTTATTATAAATCTTCATGGATAATTATATTCGTCCTTGACTTCAATAATAATCAATATTACTTACGGAAACAAATGGGCAGCGTTTCTTTCACCCTGATTCCCCTGTTACCTAGCAGTAAATAGGTACCTGGGAGTTAGACAGCCGCTACGGGCTGCTTCCTGGGGGGTGTGTAACAAAAAAGGAGGCCTGGATAGAGGACCGGGCCGCTGGGAACACTAAGCCCCGAATTCCTCTCAAGATAACCATCCATCTTACTATCACACTCAGACAACGACATATATGACGAGAAGACACAAACGATCATCACCAATTACCAGCTTAGCCAATTAAAGGTCACGTGACCCGACCTGACCTCGCCCAACCTACCAACATGGCCGCCTCAGAGGGTGTAAATGTGTATTGTCTAGGAGCCAGACCGCCTGGCCACACAACAACCTGGCTGAACACTCTACTTGTATAGTGCATTTATTCATTAAAACCACTTACAGTGTTACAGTGTTTGAGATTTGGGTGTTGTGTATGATGCAGGGAGAGTAGGGTGTTGCCCGTCGTGCAGGGAGAGTAGGGTGTTGCCCGTCGTGCAGGGAGAGTAGGGTGTTGCCCGTCGTGCAGGGAGAGTAGGGTGTTGCCCGTCGTGCAGGGAGAGTAGGGTGTTGCCCGTCGTGCAGGGAGAGTAGGGTGCTGCCCGTCGTGCAGGGAGAGTAGGGTGCTTGCCCGTCGTGCAGGGAGAGTAGGGTGTTGCCCGTCGTGCAGGGAGAGTAGGGTGTTGCCCGTCGTGCAGGGAGAGTAGGGTGTTGCCCGTCGTGCAGGGAGAGTAGGGTGTTGCCCGTCGTGCAGGGAGAGTAGGGTGTTGCCCGTCGTGCAGGGAGAGTAGGGTGTTGCCCGTCGTGCAGGGAGAGTAGGGTGTTGCCCGTCGTGCAGGGAGAGTAGGGTGTTGCCCGTCGTGCAGGGAGAGTAGGGTGCTGCCCGTCGTGCAGGGAGAGTAGGGTGCTGCCCGTCGTGCAGGGAGAGTAGGGTGCTGCCCGTCGTGCAGGGAGAGTAGGGTGCTGCCCGTCGTGCAGGGAGAGTAGGGTGTTGCCCGTCGTGCAGGGAGAGTAGGGTGTTGCCCGTCGTGCAGGGAGAGTAGGGTGTTGCCCGTCGTGCAGGGAGAGTAGGGTGTTGCCCGTCGTGCAGGGAGAGTAGGGTGTTGCCCGTCGTGCAGGGAGAGTAGGGTGTTGCCCGTCGTGCAGGGAGAGTAGGGTGTTGCCCGTCGTGCAGGGAGAGTAGGGTGTTGCCCGTCGTGCAGGGAGAGTAGGGTGTTGCCCGTCGTGCAGGGAGAGTAGGGTGTTGCCCGTCGTGCAGGGAGAGTAGGGTGCTGCCCGTCGTGCAGGGAGAGTAGGGTGCTGCCCGTCGTGCAGGGAGAGTAGGGTGCTGCCCGTCGTGCAGGGAGAGTAGGGTGTTGCCCGTCGTGCAGGGAGAGTAGGGTGTTGCCCGTCGTGCAGGGAGAGTAGGGTGTTGCCCGTCGTGCAGGGAGAGTAGGGTGTTGCCCGTCGTGCAGGGAGAGTAGGGTGTTGCCCGTCGTGCAGGGAGAGTAGGGTGTTGCCCGTCGTGCAGGGAGAGTAGGGTGTTGCCCGTCGTGCAGGGAGAGTAGGGTGTTGCCCGTCGTGCAGGGAGAGTAGGGTGTTGCCCGTCGTGCAGGGAGAGTAGGGTGTTGCCCGTCGTGCAGGGAGAGTAGGGTGTTGCCCGTCGTGCAGGGAGAGTAGGGTGTTGCCCGTCGTGCAGGGAGAGTAGGGTGTTGCCCGTCGTGCAGGGAGAGTAGGGTGTTGCCCGTCGTGCAGGGAGAGTAGGGTGTTGCCCGTCGTGCAGGGAGAGTAGGGTGTTGCCCGTCGTGCAGGGAGAGTAGGGTGTTGCCCGTCGTGCAGGGAGAGTAGGGTGTTGCCCGTCGTGCAGGGAGAGTAGGGTGTTGCCCGTCGTGCAGGGAGAGTAGGGTGTTGCCCGTCGTGCAGGGAGAGTAGGGTGTTGCCCGTCGTGCAGGGTGTTGCCTGTCGTGCAGGGAGAGTAGGGTGTTGCCCGTCGTGCAGGGAGAGTAGGGTGTTGCCCGTCGTGCAGGGAGAGTAGGGTGTTGCCCGTCGTGCAGGGTGTTGCCTGTCGTGCAGGGAGAGTAGGGTGTTGCCCGTCGTGCAGGGAGAGTAGGGTGTTGCCCGTCGTGCAGGGAGAGTAGGGTGTAGGTCATATAGTTGCAAGAGATCATACCACAGTGTTGCATGTGTGTGTGTGAGTGTGTGTGTGTGTGTGTGTGTGTGTGTGTGTGTGTGTGTGTGTGTGTGTGTGTGTGTGTGTTGCGTCTAGGAACGTGCAACACTCATTAAGACGCTTCTGCAGGAAAATTTATGGAGATTACGAACCATTTCGTTAATCGTCAGCATTTCTTTACTTTGGCGCTGAGATATTACGGCGGGCAAACATCTCGGTGATATTTATATTATAAAGCCATAACACCGCCGAGGAAAAAGATGTTTGGTGAAGAAATCACAGTTAAGGTCGTGGCTCTGCATAATTACACACCAATTTAGAGTGGCGCCAGGCAAGCGCTGACAGCCAGCAACGAGGTAGTATTAACCTAGCGTCAACTAATTGTTTTTAATCGCGAGGTTGTCAGCGTGGCGCCGCCGCGGCCTGCTGTTGCCTGCGAATATTGAATCGGCTAAAGCGGAAACATTCAAATAAGATAAATCTTGCTGGAAGTGATAGCAACACAGCTTGACTCTGATAATCTACGTTTGATTTGATACCACGGAAAGGGAGGGTGGAGAGATAAAAAAAACAACCCCACGCATTTAAATTGCGTCTGAAAACTGCTTTTTGTGAGTGGTGAGTGAGCGAGGGTATTATGATTTACTCAAGAGGGCGTAGAGCTCCTGGGCCAAGGCAGTCCCTGACAATCATCATATTCCCCCTCCCCCCCCTCACAAGGTCCCTACCCTCATTAGTGTATTCATAACTAATTACTCTACCGTCATTATCGCCACTTGCAGCCCGTGGCGCGAGCCATTAACAAGCGTGGAATAAGAAGGAACATGGAATGGCATTAAGGGAGGCGGTGTGTAAGGGCGGTAATGGCGGGTGAAGGGAAGGGGGGGGGGGGGGGCAGCGGCCCCATAATACCGAGGCAGGGCGGTGCCTCACGCCCGCACCTCTCCTTCATCACCCCTGGTAACACACGCCCACACCTACGCCCACCACGCCCACTACACCACACCAAACCACTACACTACACCACACCATACAGTCCCACTCCTGCGCCAGGTAAGTCCACTACGGGCTCACCATAGCCCGTCCTAGTTGGAACTTTTTGCTCCCCAGTACCTGAATCTAAAAACAAAAACAGCCACTACACAACACCATACCACACTGTGCCCACAACACACTACACAACACCATACCACACTGTGCCCACAACACACTACACAACACCATACCACACTGTGCCCACAACACACTACACAACACCATACCACACTGTGCCCACAACACACTACACAACACCATACCACACTGTGCCCACAACACACTACACAACACCATACCACACTGTGCCCACAACACACTACACAACACCATACCACACTGTGCCCACAACACACTACACAACACCATACCACACTGTGCCCACAACACACTACACAACACCATACCACACTGTGCCCACAACACACTACACAACACCATACCACACTGTGCCCACAACACACTACACAACACCATACCACACTGTGCCCACAACACACTACACAACACCATACCACACTGTGCCCACAACCACTACACAACACCATACCACACTGTGCCCACAACACACTACACACAACACTGCTACACTATACAACGTGTCACCACCACACAACCACGTTACACCACACACCCCCTCTCTCCATACCCCACAACCACACACCATACAACACCAACGTATAATCCTGGCAGAAACATTCATGGTTAAATTTGTATGAATGTGTATGGAAGCTGACAGAGTAATCAGACGAGACAATACTGGGACTCCGGCACACGTAGAAACCCCCTAAAAGCTTCCACAATTATGAGAAGCCGGCGGAAACTTCAATGACCCGCAACAAGTGGAAACTAGTTGCCGGAAGAGGGTGGTAGCAAGCTAAGGCACAATGAGGGGATGATGTCTTGAGGAAGACCAGAGGAAATGCCGCAGATGCCGACGAGGAGTCACAATAACGTGGCTGAAATATGTTGACCAGACCACACACTTAGAAAGTGAAGAGACGACGACGTTTCGGTCTGTCCTGGACCATTCTCAAGTCGATTGTGTTAGCGGGGGCTCCGTAACACTACATACATTAATTTTTATTCACTGTTCTACACTAATTTCCTTTCGATAGGAGTGTGTCTAATAGATATAGAGATATATATCTAGGAGATATATATCAGAAGATCTTATCTTTGGAGATATATATCTTAGGACTCGTCGTCTAGTCAGTCATTATCTGACCCATTAAAACAATAACAAACGCGGCGTTGACATTTTGTACGTCCCATGGAAGCGAAGGGTTAAAGGAATTACATTTCCTCGACTGTACAACAAGGCTATAGCAGGCGGGGCTGAGGAGCTAGAGCTCACCCCCACGTTGTCAGTGATAGGTAAGCACAGCTTTCCATACCACACCACCACAGCGCACCACACGGGAGAATACCACCACTCCACACCATACAGGAACGCCACCCTGCGAGGGCACACGTCACCACATGACATCACACCAGACACCACACCACCTCACCATACCACGCCAACATACCACACACTCACACAACAGATCCAACATATCACACCATAACACCACCATACAAGCACACACACACCACCACACCACACTACAACACCGTACCAGACACCACACCCCATGCCACCACATTAGAGTAGCACACCACACTAGCATACCACCTCATATAAACACCACCATACCAAAACATCACACCATAATACCACCACAATACATAACACTTCGACACCTAATTACACCATATAACACTACCAAACTACAACACCACATAGCATCACACAAATTATAGAGCTGAAAACTCGTGTTTAGAGTTTACTGCCTGGAGCACTGCTACACTGTCACACATGTGCTACCACAGTCCTGAACACTGCTACACTGTCACACATGTGGCACCACAGTCCTGAACACTGCTACACTGTCACACATGTGCTACCACAGTCCTGAACACTGCTACACTGTCACACATGTGGCACCACAGTCCTGAACACTGCTACACTGTCACACATGTGCTACCACAGTCCTGAACACTGCTACACTGTCACACATGTGCCACCACAGTCCTGAACACTGCTACACTGTCACACATGTGCCACCACAGTCCTGAACACTGCTACACTGTCACACATGTGCCACCACAGTCCTGAACACTGCTACACCTACCTTGAGGTGCTTCCGGGGCTTAGTGTCCCCGCGGCCCGGTCGTCGACCAGGCCTCCTGGTTGCTGGACTGATCAACCAGGCTGTTAGACGCGGCTGCTCGCAGCCTGACGTATGAGTCACAGCCTTGGTTGATCAGGTATCCTTTGGAGGTGCTTATCCAGTTCTCTTGAACAGTGAGGGGTCGGCCAGTTATGCCCCTTATGTGTAGTGTCAGCGTGTTGAACAGTCTCGGGCCTCTGATGTTGATAGAGTTCTCTCTCAGAGTACCTGTTGCACCTCTGCTTTTCAACGGGGGTATTCTGTACATCCTGCCATGTCTTCTGGTCTCATGTGGTGTTATTTCTGTGTGCAGGTTTGGGACCAGCCCCTCAATTATTTTCCACGTGTAAATTATTATGTATCTCTCCCGCCTGCGCTCAAGGGAGTACAGATTTAGGCTCTTTAGTCGGTCCCAGTAATTTAGATGTTTTACTGAGTGGATTCTAGCAGTAAAGGATCTCTGCACGCTCTCTAGGTCAGCAATTTCTCCAGCTTTGAAAGGGGCTGTCATTGTGCAGCAGTACTCCACTCTAGAGAGCACAAGCGTTTTGAAAAGTATCATCATCGGTATGGCATCTCTAGTGTGAAAAGTTCTTGTTATCCAACCTGTCATTTTTCTTGCAGTTGTGACGGCTACTTTATTGTGTTCTTTAAAGGTAAGGTCTTCCGACATGAGTACACCCAGATCCTTTACATTGCCTTTTCGTTCTATGTTATGATTTGCCTGAGTTTTGTACGTGGTTTCTGTTTTTATATTTTAAATTTTTCCGTAGCACATGAGCTGGAACTTATCCTCGTTAAACACCATATTATTTTCTGTAGCCCATAGAAAGACCTGATCTACATCTGATTGGAGGTTTGCCGTGTCCTCTATGTTGCGAACTCTCATGAAAATCCTAGTGTCATCTGCAAAGGATGATACAGTGCTATAGGTTGTGTTCTGGTCTATGTCCGATATGAGGATGAGAAAAAGTACTGGAGCAAGCACAGTACCCTGGGGGACTGAGCTCTTCACGGTTGATGGGCTGGATTTTATTTTGTTGACTATTACACATTGGGTTCTGTTAGTCAGGAAATTGTAGATCCATCAAACTTTGCAACTTGCTTTGCAACAAACTTGCTTTGCAATTGTAGATCCATCAAACTTTGCAACTTGCTTTGCAACAAACTTTGAACTTTGCTTTGTAGATCCATCAAATTGTAGATCCTACACTGTCACACATGTGCCACCACAGTCCTGAACACTGCTACACTGTCACACATGTGCTACCACAGTCCTGAACACTGCTACACTGTCACACATGTGCCACCACAGTCATGAACACTGCTACACTGTCACACATGTGCTACCACAGTCCTGAACACTGCTACACTGTCACACATCTGCTACCACAGTCCTGAACACTGCTACACTGTCACACATGTGCCACCACAGTCCTGAACACTGCTACACTGTCACACATGTGCCACCACAGTCCTGAACACTGCTACACTGTCACACATGTGCTACCACAGTCCTGAACACTGCTACACTGTCACACATGTGCTACCACAGTCCTGAACACTGCTACACTGTCACACATGTGCCACCACAGTCCTGAACACTGCTACACTGTCACACATGTGCCACCACAGTCCTGAACACTGCTACACTGTCACACATGTGCTACCACAGTCCTGAACACTGCTACACTGTCACACATGTGCTACCACAGTCCTGAACACTGCTACACTGTCACACATGTGCTACCACAGTCCTGAACACTGCTACACTGTCACACATGTGCTACCACAGTCCTGAACACTGCTACACTGTCACACATGTGCTACCACAGTCCTGAACACTGCTACACTGTCACACATGTGCTACCACAGTCCTGAACACTGCTACACTGTCACACATGTGCTACCACAGTCCTGAACACTGCTACACTGTCACACATGTGCTACCACAGTCCTGAACACTGCTACACTGTCACACATGTGCTACCACAGTCCTGAACACTGCTACACTGTCACACATGTGCTACCACAGTCCTGAACACTGCTACACTGTCACACATGTGGCACCACAGTCCTGAACACTGCTCCACTGTCACACATGTGCTACCACAGTCCTGAACACTGCTACACTGTCACACATGTGCCACCACAGTCCTGAACACTGCTACACTGTCACACATGTGCCACCACAGTCCTGAACACTGCTACACTGTCACACATGTGCTACCACAGTCCTGAACACTGCTACACTGTCACACATGTGCTACCACAGTCCTGAACACTGCTACACTGTCACACATGTGCTACCACAGTCCTGAACACTGCTACACTGTCACACATGTGCTACCACAGTCCTGAACACTGCTACACTGTCACACATGTGCTACCACAGTCCTGAACACTGCTACACTGTCACACATGTGCTACCACAGTCCTGAACACTGCTACACTGTCACACATGTGCCTCCACAGTCCTGAACACTGCTACACTGTCACACATGTGTCACCACAGTCCTGAACACTGCTACACTGTCACACATGTGTCACCACAGTCCTGAACACTGCTACACTGTCACACATGTGCTACCACAGTCCTGAACACTGCTACACATGTGCTACCACAGTCCTGAACACTGCTACACTGTCATACATGTGCTACCACAGTCCTGAACACTGCTTCACTGTCACACATGTGCCACCACAGTCCTGAACACTGCTACACTGTCACACATGTGCTACCACAGTCCTGAACACTGCTACACTGTCACACATGTGCTACCACAGTCCTGAACACTGCTTCACTGTCACACATGTGCCACCACAGTCCTGAACACTGCTACACTGACACACATGTGCTACCACAGTCCTGAACACTGCTACACTGTCACACATGTGCTACCACAGTCCTGAACACTGCTTCACTGTCACACATGTGTCACCACAGTCCTGAACACTGCTACACTGTCACACATGTGCTACCACAGTCCTGAACACTGCTACACTGTCACACATGTGCTACCACAGTCCTGAACACTGCTACACTGTCACACATGTGCTACCACAGTCCTGAACATTGCTACACTGTCACACATGTGCTACCACAGTCCTGAACATTGCTACACTGTCTTCACTTCAGAGCAAGGCGAAGTCCCAGAGATAAGAGAGGGCATGTCAACCCAGACACCACTAGAGGAGTTTGTGATTACTAGTGGGGAGGTGAGGAAGCATTCTGCTAGAGTTGGACGTGACAAAGGCTATAGGACCCGGATGAAATCTCCCCATGGATTCTAATGGAAGGAGCAGAAGCTCTGTGCCTGCCACTCTCCATGGTGTACAACAAGTCACTGGTAACAGGTGAACTGCCAAAAATTTGGTAGACGGCCAATGTAGTCCCAATATACAAGAAGGGGGAAAGGTAGGAGGCACTGCACTACAAGCCAGTGTCCTTAACTTGCATTCCATGCAAGATGATGGAGAAGATTGTGCGAAAAAAGCTAGTAGAACATCTGGAGCGAAAGAACTTTGCAACACAACGTCAGCATGGGTTCATAGATGGCAAATCATGCCTAACAGGCTTAATTGAGTTCTATGACCAGGCAACAAAAATTAGGCAAGAGAGAGAGAGGGGTGGGCAGACTGCATATTTCTGGACTGCCAGAAAGCTTTTGGCACAGTACCACATAAGAGACTAGTGCACAAACTGGAGATGCAGGCAGTAAGTAAAAGGGAAGGTACTCCACTGGATAAGAGAGTACCTAAGCAACAAGACACAACGAGTCATCGTGAGGGGGTGAGATCTCGGAGTGGCGGTGAGTCACCAGTGGAGTCCCGCAGGGATCAGTCCTTGGACCTATACCGTTTCTGATATACGTAAATGATTTCCCGGAAGGAATAGACTCGTTCCTCTCAATGTTTGCTGATGATTCAAAAATTATGAGGAGAATTAAGACAGAGGAAGATAGTATGAGGCTATAAGATGACCTAGACAAACGGAAGGAATGGTTCAAGAAATGGCTACTAAAATTCAACCCAAGTAAATGTAAGGCAATGAAACTATGAGGAGGAAATAGGAGGCCAGACATTGAATACCGAATGAGAGATGAAGTCTTTCACGAAACTGACAGAGAGAAAGATCTAGGAGTTGATATCACGCCAAACCTGTCTCCCGAAGCCCACATCAAAAGAATAACATCGGCGGCCTATGCGAAGCTGGCTAACATCAGAACTGCTTTCAGAAATCTGTGTAAGGAATCCTTCAGAACCTTGTATATCACATATGTAAGGCCAATCCTGGAACAGCCTGCATATGACTGTAGGTGCAGCCTGCGTATGACTGTAAAGCTGCCGCCCAATTGGGTGGGTGTGGAGCAAGACTAGTAACTGTGTGACTCACCATAGATGTAAAGTGCCTTGTATAGTGACTGTTGTGAGCCTCTTGTTGAATCACTTTTGACATAAAAGATTATCGATGTGTATATGTATTTGTGTAAATGTTTGTAAATGATGACATTATATATATATATATATATATATATATATATATATATATATATATATATATATATATATATATATATATATATATATATATATATATATATATATATATACACGTGCCCCCTCTCCACCACCGCCCACGAAATGGGTATGGGGGTGCATTATAAACAAAGAAATTGAAATTGGGTGGCATGTTATCTGCCATCCAGCCAGCCAGCCAGCCAGCCAGCCAGTCAGCCAACCAGCCTGCCAGCCAGTCAGCCAACCAGCCTGCCAGCCAGCCAGCCAGTCAGCCAGCCAGCCAGCCAGCCAGCCAGCCAGCCAGCCTTTCTAGCCAGCTGGGACAAGGAAAGCGCCCACCAACCCCAGATGGTGCGCAGACGCTCAGCGCAGGTCGTACTAAGATCCAATGCATTCTGGGACCTCTGTCCGCGAGGCCTATAACACCTGTCTTACCTATATATATTAAACACGGGAAGATATGAGTGTGTGGCGCCTCCCTGAACACCCGCGGTGTCGGCTAATGTAACATGTTCAGCTTGACCGCTCTCCTTCACCACCTCCACGTTATCAGATATTAATTATAGGTCTCGTGGCACCCCTGCTAGGCCCACCCATGCTACGCCCACCCCCATGCTAGGCCCCACCCACGCTACGCCCACGCACGCTAGGTCCCACCCCTACTGCTAGGCCCCACCCCTATGCTAGGCCCACCCCATGCTAGGCACCACCCACGCTAGGCACCACCCACGCTAGGCCCACCCACGCTAGGCCCACCCATGCTACGCCCACCCCCATGCTACGCCCACCCACGCTAGCCCCACCCACGCTAGGCCCACCGTCACTAGACTGAGGGGGAGGTCACACTGGGACCCAGTGGCTATACTCTTTTCAATGTTTCGTTGACTGGGACAGGAAGCCTGCAATGAGGCATATCGATGCCCCATTAGGTTTCAGTCCTAGAAGCGTTAGATATAAGGCATCTCAAGAAACCACACATCACATGCACGTGAAGACGTTTCAGTCCCTATAGAGCCATTGTAAAGGTGGAGCTAGGTCTGTGTGGGAGGTTATCTTGAGATGATTTCGGGGCTTAGTGTCCCCGCGGCCCGGTCCTCGACCAGGCCTCCACCCCCAGGAAGCAACCCGTGACAGCTGACTAACTCCCTGCTACCTATTTACTGCTAGGTAACAGGGGCATCAGGGTGAAAGAAACTCTGCCCAATGTTTGGGCAGAGTTTTTGTGGTCGCCGCCGCCCAGGATCGAACCCGGGACCACAGGATCACGCGTCTAGTGTTCTGTCCGCTCAGCCACCGGGAGAACTAATATATTGCAACATAAGTCCACCTTTTATCATAAACTTGGCTCAGAACTCTATATTGTAAAAATAGCTATATTCTATATTCTATAGCTCTGTCCATAGAGTTTCGACCTCACACACGTGGGGTACGCGGTTGCCATATCTTAGATCCCAGGGGCCAGATTCACGAAGCAGTTATGCAAGCACTTACGAACCTTTACATCTTTTCCCAATCTTTGGCGGCTTTGTTCACAATTATTAAACAGTTAATGAGCTCCGAAGCACCAGGAGGCTGTTTATAACAATAACAACAGTTGATTGGGAAGTTTTCAAGCTTGTAAACTGTTTAAAACCAAAAAAAACGGCCAGCGTACTCATGAGAAACTCTCCAGACACAAAGGAGAACGTTTTAAAAGAGACCAACGTCGTCTATGCCTTCAAATGCCCTCTTGGGGATTGTAAGCCTCAAAAAACTCAGTATATAGGCAAGACAACATCTCTTTCCAGGCGTTTAACGATGCATAAGCAACAGAGCTCCATTAAGGAACATATAGCCTCTTCCCACAACCAGACCATCACCAGAGAAATCTTAGCAAACAACACAGAAATCATCGATAGGTACAGCGATAGCAGGCGGCTTGACGTCTGCGAGGCACTACACATCAAGAAGTCAACACCAGCAATCAACAGCCAATTAATGCACAACTATATTCTACTCACTTCAAGACTGCGCTCCAATATAGAAGCATCAAGAAATATGGGCCAATAGGCCCTCTGCAATTACTTCCATTCTTACCTTCAATACCCATTATTTCGTGTTCTGTCTTGTGTTGAAAGTTTGTTTTTCCCTCATCCAAAACTGTTGTAACATATCACCTCACCCAAATGCAGGTATAAAAAATCAAAGATGTTTAAGCTCTATTCAGTTATAGTTCAGTTGTGTGTGTGTAAACTAAAGTCTTTGAAAATGTAATAAGTTTTACGAAACGCGCTCAAGTGTCGCGTCAGACTAGAAATAAAAATGAATTTTGGAGAATTGATTTTTCAATTACCATCAACAGTGAAAAGAAACATAAGAAAGATCGAGAAAATTCGTGTTAGAATTATTAATCTTACTTTTTCGGTCATATTTAATAATATATGTCTACAGGAAAGACTGCTACCAAAATATACTAATTATATATATATATATATATATATATATATATATATATATATATATATATATATATATATATATATATATATATATAATGTCTAACCTACTCTTGAAACAATCTAGGAATCCCAAATACTGACCAATTCCACGTATTCCATGAAGCCTGGTCGGGGACCGGGCCGTGGGGACGTTGAGCCCCGAAATCATTGTACGGAAACCTAATTGTGGTTTCAAAGGTTGAGCTTTAGCTCTTGTGTTATTGACCTGGTATAATTTGTTCCATACGTCAACGAGGCTGTTAGCATTAACAGTATTTACCGCAGCTCATTTCTCAATCTAGATTGTTTAGATCTAGATCTAAATTTGATTAGATCTTAGATTCTATATCTAATTTGTTTAGAGGTTTCGTTTTGTATTTATATATATATATATATATATATATATATATATATATATATATATATATATATATATATATAGGTCTTCCTGGGGACAACATCCACACCCTGGGATATTCTAAGGTCTTCCTGGGGACAACATCCACACCCTGGGATATTCTAAGGTCTTCCTGGGGACAACATCCACACCCTGGGATATTCTAAGGTCTTCCTGGGGACAACATCCACACCCTGGGATAGTCTAAGGTCTTCCTGGGGACAACATCCACACCCTTGGATATTCTAAGGTCTTCCTGGGGACAACATCCACACCCTGGGATATTCTAAGGTCTTCCTGGGGACAACATCCACACCCTTGGATATTCTAAGGTCTTCCTGGGGACAACATCCACACACTGGGATATTCTAAGGTCTTCCTTGGGCCCAGCACCCGCACCCTGGGATATCCCGGGGGTGTCCCTGGGATCAACACTCCGGGATATCGCAGCCTCACCCTAAAATCTCTCACAGACTTCGAGTGAGGTCTCACACAGCCAGATTAATATATAGCAACTCGCTGCTCCGTGTCTGTGATCACCATCTACAACCCGCAACACATACACACGTGTTGGTGAGGTGCATAACAACATTAGCTGGGGGGTGGAACCTATCACAAACCCGATCTTATCAAGGCACTGAGATATGGCATGCTTTAAAGAACATCTGCCGCTATCACAGAGATACGGGATGAAGATAGCGGGAGTTGATATCGTGAGCGGCGTCACTGTCCTCCCTGGTGTGTTGAGTGCAATGAACAAGGCACCACAGTGTTGCCTCAAGTGTGTGTGTGTGTGTGTGTGTGTGTGTGTGTGTGTGTGTGTGTGTGTGTGTGTACTCACCTAGTTGTACTCACCTAGTTATGTCTGCAGGATCGAGCATTGACTCTTGGATCCCGCCTTTCGAGCATCGGTTGTTTACAGCAATGACTCCTGTCCCATTTCCTTATCATACCTGGTTTTAAAATTATGAATAGTATTTGCTTCCACAATCTGTTCCTGAAGTGCATTCTATTTTCCCACTACTCTCACGCTAAAAGAAAACTTCTTAACATCTCTGTGACTCATCTGAGTTTCCAGCTTCCATCCATGTCCCCTCGTTCTGTTACTATTCCGTGTGAACATTTCGTCTATGTCCACTCTGTCAATCCCTCTGAGTATTTTATACGTTCCTATCATGTCCCCCCTCTCCCTTCTTCTTTCTAGTGTCGTAAGGCACAGTTCCCTCAGGCGCTCCTCATACCCCATCCCTCGTAGCTCTGGGACGAGTCTCGTTGCAAACCTCTGAACCTTTTCCAGTTCCATTATATGCTTCTTCAGATGGGGACTCCATGATGGGGCGGCATACTCTAAGACTGGCCTTACGTAGGCAGTGTAAAGCGCCCTAAATGCCTCCTTACTTAGGTTTCTGAATGATGTTCTAACTTTTGCCAGTGTAGAGTACGCTGCTGTCGTTATTCTATTTATATGTGCCTCAGGAGATAGATTAGGTGTTACGTCCACACCCAGGTCTCTTTCGCGCGTCGTCACAGGTAGGCTGTTCCCCTTCATTGTGTACTGTCCCTTTGGTCTCCTATCTCCTAGTCCCATTTCCATAACTTTCCATTTGCTCGTGTTGAATTCCAGTAGCCATTTCTCTGACCATCTCTGCAACCTGTTCAGGTCCTCTTGGAGGATCCTGCAATCCTCATCTGTCACAACTCTTCTGTGTGTGTGTGTGTGTGTGTGTGTGTGTGTGTAGGGAGGACGCCAGCATACTACCAACCATATGTTGCTGAACACATCACAAGATTCTCAGGCCAGCCACCACGCGTCCCTCAAGGGGGCGACATTCCTCGTCCCACTCAATATATGGCCGGCCGCTTCGGAGATATTTCTGGCCAGGACATAAAAATTCTAGCTGTGTTTTGGTGTGTGTGTGTGTGTGTGTGTGTACTCACAGGCGAAGGATGGCCGCCCCGGGTATAGGGAATCTTGACGTCAATCATACATGTGAAGGGCTGAGGTATGGGGGGGGAGTATGTCATGGGGGGTATGGGGCAGTTGGAGGCAGAATAGGTAGCAGAGAGAGACAAGGTGAGAATGTGGGGAGAGTGATAGAAGAGATGAATGACAGAAAGGATGTCTTGTGCGAGATGGCAGACTGAGAGAGGAGGATCAAAGGGGTATAGAATAGAAACTGCGAAGAAGGAATTAGTCAAAATATTAGTCAGTCCCTCCAGGATATAAAATCCTTGAGGGACTGTTTGGTTGACTAATTACAAATTGATACTTACATGGACATTGAAACGTCTAACTAGACGTGCGAGGGTTACGTAGCATGTTAAGAACTAGGAAGCTACTTATTACTAAACTCTCCATCTGGCGGAATGGTCGTTCAAAGAGAGGCAAGTGATCAACAGCCAGCACTGAAACACTTTGCATGACCATCGTCAAGAAAACTGCAGAAGTGGATCAAGCCAGGGCATAGCTCCAGGTCCCCTCACCCCAGCCCGTCCTCCTAAAGTTTCCCAACATCAAGAAAACGGTCAACTTAAAGTGTCCCCTCCTAACCTTCCAGAGGACCCAAAACAGAAAACGGCACAGTACGTCACTTTCGCGAGTATTCACAGCTTCGAGAGTACAGGCGCCAGCCTTAAGAACATCACGAAATCAGCAACGTGCAAAACTGTGTGGCCACGTCTGTGGTAGAACATAATAATAATAATATTAATAATAATAATAATAAATCTTAAACCAAATGGCAGACGTTTGCTCCACCCACAATAACGTGCCATAAGGAGCCAAGCGAGCACAGGAAGGCTCTCTCACACACCTACCTACCTTACCTTCAGCTTCCTTCCAACATGATTGTAATTTAAAAACAAAACAAAATGCAGTTTATTCCGCATGGGAAAACTAATCTCATTAATACACCAGGCTTCAGATAAGCTGATGTAGGATAATAGGTCTTAAGCTTACAGTTTCATCATGGACACGACTTCCATTAACAGTGACTTAGTTTAAACCACAAAAATACACATAATAAAACATAGTTTCTCCCTGGCGCAGTGGCAGCAATTTTTAAATTTTTTAAATTTTGCCCCGAGGGGCGAGTTTATTGGGCAGCGCCACTCATCTTGTGAGTGGACACACCGCCATAGCAGCATGTACAACACTCCCCAATAGGAAGAAAACCCGCTGGGTTGCTCATCCTGTCACTTGTACCCAGACACAGCTGGGACTTGCTTAACTGTCTCAAGTGAACAGCTCCTCAAACAAGAAGATTAACATCTATCAACCCTTAAAAGCTTACGTTATCTTGCGGGTGCAAAATGGGGAAATCTTTTAAGAACAGTATCAATATTTGACAAAGTGTTTTCCTAACTCAAACAATGTGGGGTTTATTATTCTACACATATTTCTAATGTCTCTCAGGTGTTCACATTCACGTAGATAGTGGTCAAGGCAGTGTCCGTCACTCTCACCACAGATTCTGCAACTTCGCTAATCAACTGTTGTTTCCATTCCATATCTCCATGGATATTTGTATCCAAGACGGATTCTCGCTATTACTGATTCTCTCCCTCGTCCTCCTCCTCTTCGGCCATAATGATTGGGATTGCCAGCAGCAACCATGTTGTACCATCGTACAGATTCACTGGTTTGTGCTTCTATCCTCCTTTCCTCAGTTACCTTGTCACGGTGATGTTGCCTGACAATACCTCTAATTTGTAGTAGAGTCTTGGGTATGAAATATTCAATATGGTCTCCTTCAGCAGCCAGCACATCTGCTCGTTCATTCCCAATCTCACCCGCATGCTCATCCGTCGAGCGCTGGCGCCTGGAATCGAACCCTGGGGCAGTGGGGTGGGGGTTCGACTAGGCATCGGTCCTATATTGTTCACCTATGTTCACCCAACAGTAACTGAGCAGCTGGTTGTAAACTGATTGACGGATTGAGGAAATGAATAAGATAAGGCTCAAAATCAGGTATGGCAAGAGAAACTTCTACCCCTGCTGACATGAGTCAAGTTGCCTGCTCCTGTACTGTGTTAGATAAAATACAGCGAGAGTGAGTGAGAGAGAGAGTATAGGGCAGGTGAGGCAGGAACCCCAAGATACACATCTTGCGCCATCACTCATTGGCTGTCCGGGAAGTCAATTAAGATCCATTGATGTTGGTAACGGCGTGTTGAACCTGCGACTATCTCCAAGGTCTCTCTACAGGCCGAGCCGAGGCCTGTGATTAACAGTATAGGCCCAACTACACCCTGTGTCCTGGCCGGGGTACACACACACACACACGCCTCACCACAGGCTGTGTTGTCTCCAGGATAAACACCACAAGTCCCAACCACTCACCATCTTGTGTCCAGGATAAATACCCAAAGTCCCAACCACTCACCATCTTGTGTCCAGGATAAATACCCAAAGTCCCAACCACTCACCGTCTTGTGTCCAGGATAAATACCCAAAGTCCCAACCACTCACCATCTTGTGTCCAGGATAAATACCCAAAGTCCCAACCACTCACCATCTTGTGTCCAGGATAAATACCCAAAGTCCCAACCACTCACCATCTTGTGTCCAGGATAAATACCCAAAGTCCCAACCACTCACCATCTTGTGGTTGTGACCAGCTCTACAACAGGCAGTGTTGTGTGTGGACTTAATATAAGTGCCTGCAGAATCGAGCTATTAGCTCTTGGACCCCGCCTTTCTAACCTGTCATTTTTTTCTCTATTATTTATAACGCATATTTCTCTCTAACACACACACACACACACAGTCAGGAAGCAACCCGTGACAGTTGTCTAACTGCCAGGTACCTATTTATTCCTAGGTGAACAAGTGCACCAGGGTCAAAGAAACTTTGCGTATTTGTTTCTACCTCTGCCGGGGATCGAACCCGGGCCCTTGGGACTACGAAACCAGAGTGGTGTCCACTCAGCCGCGAGTAAGTAGTGTAGAGACACATACATTATACATAGTGACACACATGATGTATCACACTGCAGCATGTCAGTATGAATCACTTCCAATGTGTATACCTCATGACTTGGGATATGGAAGGGTGGGAGGAACTGGGGAGGGGGGGCGGGGGACACACGGGACCAGCTGCCTTAGTTACATTGAAATATTTCTAGAAAGAGACCAAATAAAGCCATCAGAAACGTATAACTATATAAATCACCCCTAACTCTTCATACATCCGTCGCCCTCAGTAAACGAAGCCCTTCCGTACCACCACTGCATGGAGCACTATATGCCTGTCGTCCACAGTAACCGAGGACCACTGTAAGAGGCAACTATCTATCCATTTACAGCAATTTCAGCCAAGATAGTCGAGGCTCATTACATCACTGTCTTCATCAGAATTACAAGAAATTTGTAAGAGGTCGTTTAGCGCGTCGGGGAGTGAGTGATGGTGACGCATTAGGGTGTAAGCGACCATAAATATAATACTCAGCTATTATGAATTAATCAACGTTAGCATAAATTTCCATAACGCGACCCAGCAGCGCCCGTGAGGTCAACGCCATCAAGCTGGTGGGCGTGGGTGGTGGGTGGCGAAGGTGGGTGGTGGGCGGTGGGCGTGGGTGGTGGGTGGCGAAGGTGGGTGGTGGGCGGTGGGCGTGGGTGGTGGGTGGCGAAGGTGGGCGGTGGGCGTGGGTGGTGGGTGGCGAAGGTGGGTGGTGGGCGTGGGTGGTGGGTGGCGAAGGTGGGTGGTGGGCGGTGGGCGTGGGTGGTGGGTGGCGAAGGTGGGTGGTGGGCGGTGGGCGTGGGTGGTGGGTGGCGAAGGTGGGTGGTGGGCGGTGGGCGTGGGTGGTGGGTGGCGAAGGTGGGTGGTGGGCGGTGGGCGTGGGTGGTGAAGGTGGGTGGTGGGCGGTGGGCGTGGGTGGTAGAGGTGGGTGGTGGGCGGTGGGTGGTGGGTGGCGAAGGTGGGCGGTGGGCGTGGGTGGTGAAGGTGGGTGGTGGGCGGTGGGCGTGGGTGGTGGAGGTGGGTGGTGAGCGTGGGTGGTGGATGGCGAAGGTGGGTGGTGGGCGTGGGTGACGAAGGTGGGTGGTGGGCGTGGGTGGCGAAGGTGGGTGACCAAGATGGGTGGTGGGCGTGGGTGACCAAGGTGGGTGGTGGGCGTGGGTGACCAAGGTGGGTGGTGGGCGTAGGTGACCAAGGTGGGTGGTGTGGACCTGTAGTGGGTGGTCTCATGGCGCTCTATGTAACTCATCCTCCTGTTTACACAATACTTTTTGTAGCCATGTGTCCCGGCGAACATTCATAGACGTAACTGACAATTATAATTTGGTACTATTCACTCTATAGAGTCAAAAAATAAAAAAAAATAAAGCTAACTAAACTTAAATATCCCTAGGCCTATTATATTCCATTTATGTACTATATTAAGCCCCAGATAACGTGTATTAGGCCTAGGAAGGTTAGGCTAACTTTCCTTTGCAACATCAGTATAAAAAAAATCTTTTCCGGTATGTCCAAATTCAACAGTACCAATTTCTACTTTCTAATTATCAATTACGTCAATACATGTCCGATGGTCCTTGTTGGGTCCTCATCGTTAGTATAATTACTATCTAAGCTGGAGGATGGGCTGCATATCTATCTGTAGCCCTGAGCTGCAAGCCTTGATGCTGTTCTCGTAGTGTGCTCCAGCAGGAGAGGAATTATCAGGGAGAAAGTGCCAAACCGTTGCGACTATATAGCACAAGGGTGGTAGGATCAGGATAATGATTTGGGATAGGACGGGGGTTGGAAAGGAATGGTGACGAACCTACTTAGACGGTCGGAGATTGAACGCCGACCTGCATGAAGCAAGACCGTCGCTCTACCGTCCAGCCCAAGTGGTTGTGTTCCCTCCAACAGGTAATATCTGGTAGTTATGATGTATGTATATACAGTAAATATGGGCAGTATGAAGGAAAACAAAATCCTACAGATAATGTGTATACTTTTGTATACACATTATATTAAAGATGAAGCGGTTCCTAACACTCAAACCCCCAAAATAACTGTGGCACTGAACATGATGTGGCAATTATCAGGCTTCTGGGAACTAACCTTAAATAGTTAATAAGAAAATAACACAGCATAAGGTCAGGTCACGTGTGCGCGCGCTTTCAGGCGATATCTAGCAAACTGCAAACGAATCACAGAACCACAAAAGAACCCACAGAAGACCCACAAAAGGACCTACAGAAGACCCACTAAAGAACCCACAGAAGACCCACAAAAGGACCTACAGAAGACCCACTAAAGAACCCACAGAAGACCCACTAAAGAACCCAAAGAAGACCCACTAAAGAACCCACAGAAGACCCACTAAAGAACCCACTGAAGACCCACTAAAGAACCCACAGAAGACCCACTAAAGAACCCACAGAAGACCCACTAAAGAACCCACAGAAGACCCACTAAAGAACCCACAGAAGACCCACAAAAGACCCAAAAAAAAAGAACCCACAGAAGACCAAAAAAAAAAGAACCCACAGAAGACCCACTAAAGAACCCACAGAAGACCCACTAAAGAACCCACAGAAGACCCACAAAAGGACCTACAGAAGACCCACAAAGAGCCCACACCAATACATATATACATAATGGAATGGGCAGTAGAAAAACAATATTATAGCCTCGGACGAGAGATATGAATAATTATATTACACACATTAACAAAAATATAAGTTTGATAACACAGGGGAAGTACATTAAACAACAAACGAAATCAGAATACTAAAGTTAACAGCTGGAATAACACGCATAGAAAAAAATATAATTGATTAATAAGTAATCGCTCAAGCGCCTCACTAGGCTGTGTCGCCATGAATCTCGCAGTGTTTGTTAAACACACGCCTATATCACTGGCTTATATTATTCTTGATTAAACACACACACACATTGTTTTGAATGTTTACGAGAACGTAAACATCTATCAATACTTTTTTTGGTTAGTGATATATGAGTAAATACCTTCAATATTCTACACACTGGTAATTACTTTATCCAGGAATAAACACTCATAACTCAATTCTTCAATTGAGAACAGTAAATTATGCTATGGAAACAATCCATAACTGAATTGGTCAGATTAATAGTCAAAATTGTGAAGAAAACCGCCCCACTCAAATCACTTATATGCGAATTGCATTAAGAATGCCACCTTAGCCTAACAACAGAACTACACAATCTAGCACGTAAACATCAATCATAACACACTTACCGTTTCAACAAATGGTGCAAGATAATCAGTCCAGGACTCGTGGTGGTTACTGGCTCAGCCAAAGCAGCTGTTGACAAACTTTCATGTTCGCTAAAAATGCTTAACCCTGTTTTTTTCCCAACCCTTGGAAATATCACTTTCAATTCACGTGCATCAACATCTGTCAGCTGGTGTAGTGAGGTGAGGCAGAGGACGCAGTGAGGCACCAGCCGCGCACCTCGCCTCACGCCTCACAAGGGTGTAAACATAGTTACCTCGGAATTTTAGGGCAGTTTCTCAGACGGCTGCTACATTGTGGTGATCCCTGCAGCCCGCCATTACAACATCACCTTGTCCGAAACGCTTTGCGTAATAGTGGCTTCTGTAGTATGTGTAACTCCTGTCTCTACAATTCCTCATGTTTTTTGTACACACATTCTTTTGAATAAATGTTATTGTTATTATTATTATTATTAAAGGCTCATTAATTCAGTCGCCAAAACCCCTGTTATGAATGAAAAACTGTTTACTCACAACCGAACTGATGTTCGAACATTTCTCGAACAGTGCTTCGCTGACGACCTGTGCTTGCAGCCCGTCCTCCAAACAAAGACCCAAAAGTGATTCCATGCACCCGCCAAACCCCATGTTTATGAATGAAAAGCGGTTTACACAAGTCTCACAACGGCTGATGTTCGAACACTTCCGGAACAAGTGCTCACTGACGAATTTTGTTCGAACCACAACGCGGTAAATGCTTCACCCACGTACTACAAATACAAATAATCGCTAACAGAACTTAAACACCTAACCTAACCTATGCCTATATATGCGCAATATGCTAATATTTTATAATATTCATTTGCATTTGAGAAAATTCTCGTTTTGAATGAACAGCATGTTAAAATTTATGAATGCGTCTGTGGGGTCGACCGCTGGATGTAATGGACCATTACATTCAGCGGTCGACCCCACAGACGCATTCATAAATTTTAACATGCTGTTCATTCAAAATGGGAATTTTCGCAAGTATAAATTAATATTATAAAATATTAGCATATTGTGCATATATAGGTATAGGATAGGTTAGGTTAGGTGTTTAGGTTCTGTTGGCGATAATTTGTATTTGTAGTACGTGTGTGAAGCATTTATAGCGTTGTGATTCGAACAAAATTCGTCAGTGAAACACTTGTTCCGGATATGTTCGAACGTCAGCAGTTGTGAGTCGTGTGTAAACCGCTTTTCATTCATAAACAGGGGGTTTGGCGGCTGCATAGAATCACTTTTGGATCTTTGTTTGGAGGACGGGCTGGAAGACGAGTTGGAGGACGGAATGAATAGCAACACTGTTAATGGTTCGAACCACGCACTTCAAATACAAATAATCAACAAAACCTAAACAACTAACCTACGCCTAACTAAACACAGAACTTTAATACATAATAATATTAATGTAAAATTGAGAACAAACCTATTTTCAATACATAGTACGTTAAAATTGACGAATACGTCTTTGGGGGAAGGACTGCCGCAGTTTTAACGAACCTGACCAGAGGAATGGGTTGGATTCCTGCTCTGCCTGCCTGTGGACATCCTGCTCCACTGTGTCTGTCTCTTGTTGAGATGGGCACCAACGTCGTGGTATGTCTTCCGGGAGATTGTTTACTAGCACTAATGGTAGGGCTCGACCTACCAAAGTATCTGACTACCTGTTCTAGTACTTACAGCGGCTAGGGGACCTCACTCTCTGATCACTCCAGAAACGACTACAAAACGGGCTGCCGACAGTGTTTCACATCCGCCACTGTAACAGAACAGCAACTTCTTGGCCCACAAGACACACTCATGTCTAATGAACAAATCCGACAAATTAGACATGAACACACTCATGTCTAATGAACAGACATGAGTGTCTAATGACACTCATGTCTGTCTAGTCAGCACCAAATATTCACACCGTCGATCAGGGCTGCCTGGAGTGAATCGTCTGATATTTCTGCATCACATCAAGATCGCCATTGCCCTGAACTTGAGTCGGTCCGTCTTTAAAGCACCAGTAAGGCAAAGGTTCTAATGACAAGAGAGCGCCGAGGCTAAGAGGCCTCCTCTCTCTGTGACATGAGACAACCAACTGATGGAACACGGTCTCGCTAATGCATGACGTCATAATTCACCCTCGCATGGGTTACTCTAGCCCTGACCTCCTTATGTACTCACCATAACCCAGCCTATTCGTCCTGCAAAGTTTCGTGAGACTAGCCACAGGCGTCTGGCCACCTACTATGAATAAACAGACACTTCATGCTGGGTGTGTGGGTGAGAATGGCTCCCTGGCAGTCCTACATGCTGGGAGTGCGTCAGTATAGCTCTCCAAGACAAATGAACAACGTTATCTTGGAGTTTACTGTCGCTTCAGTGAAGATATGAGATGGGCGGCAGGAACAGGTACTGGTGGGAGCGGGTGTAGTGAGTGGGTGGCGGGCAAACGTAATGGGCGGCAGGTACAAGTATTCGGGCGGGTGGATGATGTACCCCCAGTGGGCGGCGGGTGGGTGCCGTGCCCCCAGTGGGCGGCGGGTGGATGCTGTGCCCACAGTGGGCGGCGGGTGGGTGCCGTGCCCCCAGTGGGCGGTGGGTGGGTGCCGTGCCCCCAGTGGGCGGTGGGTGAATGCCGTGCCCCCAGTGGGCGGGGGGCGGGGTGGGTGAGCTGTTGCAGTGGATAAGTGTGAGATCAGAACGAGTTTTTGTTTCGTGTAATAATAACAATTACCTTTTCATATGACGAGGGCGAGGGAGATTACCCGATGACCTCACCTGGGAAGCTGGTTGTCTGTGCTGTCACGGTGGCTGGGCTGCCTGGGAGTGCCTGGGAGTGCCTGGGGGGTCGGAGAACAATATAGGAGAGAGACAGAGGGGTGAGGGAGTTTCGTTGCAGGAAAGGGGTGTAGGGAGAATGGGCAAATAAATGGGAAGAGGTGTGGAAGAGGGGTAAATAGGTATATGAAAGGAATGAATAGTGTGGGAGTGGAGTGGACGGTGTGGAGAGGTGGTGTGGGTGTTTGGGAATAAATTAATATATTGAGGCACAAAAAAAAAGAGTTTTGGAGGGATGAAGAGGGTGAAGGAAGGATGAAAGAGACGTGAGAGAAAGGTAAAAATAATTGTGAGAGGAAGAAACTAGGACAATTTGAACGAGTAATGGAAATAGGAGGCGCAATGATTACCTCATATATTATTACATCGTGAAACCGCTCCACCTGGTAGAACGTAAATGTAAATAACTGAGTAATTAAGCTACACGAAAGAAAAGAGAAGACACACAGAAAGAGACCACGAAATGTGCGAAGTACATAATGGAATAAAATAATTACAACACAGTTAATGTACTAGACTCGCTCAAAAGTTTAAGCTACTCCACCGGGCTGATGTGGGCACTGCTAGGTTGCCCGTAGCCCTGTAAACTGGTCCACCGGGTTGGTGTGGGCACGGCTAGGCTGCCCGTAGCCCTGTAAATTGGTCCACAGGGCTGATGTGGGCACGGCTAGGCTGCCTGTAACCCTGTAAACTTAAAACTTACTCTACTCTAGGTGCCCAACACTGTTATAAAACCAAATAAATCGAACATCAACTCGGAAAACAAAATTATTGAGGCTGTCTTCATTAACTTAACATTTACTTTCACAGTAAACTCAAAGAACTGATAAATGCACAAGTAGAAATCTCTAGTCCTTATTAGGCTTTGGCAATCACATATTAAATTCCACCGTGAAATCAATAATGTCATAGTAAATACTATACAGCAAATATATCGTGGAAAATACTAGCAGTCAAAATGAAGCACATGGAACCTAAATTCAAGTTCAGGTATATGTTCTTATTTCTATTACTATCCCCCTTTATTACACTTTACCTTTCGTACCTTATGCCTTGCTCTAAGATTTTCTTCTCCTCACTTCTCTCTTGCCTATTTATTGCATCGCTTCCTTACCTCATCTTATTACGGGCTCACCATAGCCCGTGCTACATGGACACTTCGTTCTGAGTAGCTAAATCTGAAACAACAACAACAACAACTTACCTCATCACAATCGACTTGAGAATGGTCCAGGACGGACCGAAACGTCGTCGTCCCTTCACTTTCTAGTGTGTGATTTGGTCAACATACTTCAGCCACGTTATTGTGACTCCTCGCCTGCAATACTGACTTAATCGTTCCACTGAGCGAATACTGACTCACGGGGTGGGAGGAGGGAGAGTTACCAGCAGTAATGGTGCTGACGACAATCAGCTGACTCCAGGAGTCTTCACCCATGTAGGCGTCCTCGCTAGCAGGCGGGAAACTGCAGCTGGGGACTCTCCCAGGTAAGATCTAATCTGGTGCGATGGCCGCCACTTCTTGCATTGGTTGGCACTGAAGATTTTGTTCTTCGTCCCTCTGTTTCTGCTCTGGTACATGGAAATGCTGCAATGATCCTTTTTCTGGCCACTGAACACTTAAGGAGACAAGGGAGAGGTGACTGTGGACCTTGCACTGTCTGAACACACGGGTTGTTGGTCCAATCGACCTGACGAAGACCTCCAGTGAGTGAACGACGACCCCCATGCACTCTCTGCAGCACTGTGGCAGTGCAGACTGTGTAGCTCCTCCACCAGGCCACCACCTCACACGTCACTATCATGTGGCTCTAAACTCAAACCATTAATGCATATAAATGTCATTACAAACTATCTATACTGCAACGGGGCCGCTGCTCTGCCCAAGTTTGCAATCACAATAGTTATTCATAAGAACTGCAGACTTAGCACTTCAGTGTTCACTGCACTCTCACTGGATAAGAATGTCGAGAGGTTCATTCAACCTCTTGCCAATCATGCTCTTCTGACATACTGGACTCTCAGGCTCTCGCCTTTCTCCTCTAGGCGCGAAAAAGTCCTCAAGTCCAGCGACCCTCGCAACCATCATATTGGAAAATGTTAGATAGGCTACCCCCCCCCCACTATCTTAAATCCTAAAATATAAATTTCTCCCAAACCGTGCAACTTGCATATTTCCTGCTTGGACTGAAATGATCAGTGGGTCAGCAAGTATGTACAAGGAGCTGGGAAATTGACTATTAAAATTCGGGAAAAGGTATGAACGAGACGTCAGTCGTAACAATGGCTAGCATAATGTGGTGCCAATACACAAGACAGGGAAAGGACCAGAATCAGTAAACTACAGACCATAAATCCCTGGCAAGCATCGCTTGCAAGTTGAGAGACTGAGTCGAGGTTGGGTGAGGTGGTTCGTAAACCTTAAGAACATAAATTAATCAATAAACACCAGCATATATATTTCGAAAAGAAATCTTGCTTGAGAAACTTATAAAAGTTACGCAAGAAGATAAACAAAATCAAACAAGAGAGGGAACGTTAGGTAGAATGCATCTTTCTCGACTGTCAGAAAGCTCTTGACACTGCCCCACACAAAAGACTCCTACTCAAGCTAGGGAAGCAAGCTGGTGTATCTAGAAGAGTGATTGATGAGTTGGATGAAGGAGTCCCTCTTGTGAAGGAAACAGAGTCTCACTGAGAAGAGAGATAACAGTGTGAAGAGATAATGATTACAGTACCACAAAGGTCGGTGCTGGCGCCCATACTGTTCCTGATATATGAAAACGACCTTATGTTGGATGCATTATGAGGATATCATCAAGAACACGAGAATGAATATAGTAATTACAAAGCTCCAGGTACCTCATGCCAACGGGTCTAAATGGTCTAATAACTGGGTATTCGGTAATGTGGTGTGGGAGATCATGCCCCAGTTCCTGCTCACAGAGTTTGCAACTGGAGTGCTCAGGATTGGGAGATCCGTCACCTGTAGCCACCTGCCACAGGTAACGGTAACCCAACCTGATCCTTGCAACCACTGTGTCGCACAGTCTGGTCCACGTTTTGTTCTGCCCATAAACATAGGTTTCAGATATGAACAAAAGCATTTATACTGGTGCTTTCAGGCCTTTGGGAGTCAGTAATTTCTCTCCAATCAGACCTGAGTGTTTGGACCAATATAGACTTGAAAACAGATATTGGGATATCTAGGTCGAATTCAACGTCCTCTTTGTTACACGCCAATTTGGCTGCCATTTTGGTGTCATTATGATGTGTTATATTTATGTGAGATTTGATCTCCGGGTATCTAAAGGTTGGATCATTGTAAACTTAAGAAATTCTAAAGATAATGTCAATCACCTTCCACCGATTCCGTTGGGGGTCGCCATTAGAACCGATTGCCATGTAAGAGGAGCAATGGGCGCGAATTCGACCCGCCTGTGTTCGTCACCTACACTAGATCAATCATCATGCAAAGTTGAGTGAGGCTAGCCCCAAGCGTCTGACCTCCATCTTGGACAGACTAAAAAACAACAGAAAGACAGACTTTCTCATAAAGATATAATAGAGAAAAGTAATTCAGGAGTCAGTACACTTGACAATCGACGGTTAAAGGCCAAGAGCTCACGGCTCGATACTGCAGATACAAATAGGTGAATAAACACACACACACACGCACACGCACACACACACACACACACACACACACACACACACACACACACACACACACACACACACACACAGTTGTGTTGGTTGTGACGGTTGAGAGGCGGGACCAAAGAGCCAGAGCTCAACCCCCGCAAACACAACTAGGTGAGTACACACACACACACACACACACAGTGGCCCTGAGACCTGGAACTTCAGGAACAAGTGGTCATAGATTTAAACTAATTAAACAAAGATGCAGAAGAAATATAAGAAAATTCACTTTCGCAAACAGAGTGGTAGACGGTTGGAACAAGTTAGGTGAGAAGGTGGTGGAGGCCAAGACCGTCAGTAGTTTCAAAGCTTTATATGACAAAGAGTGCTGGGAAGACGGGACACCACGAGCGTAGCTCTCATCCTGTAACTACACTTAGGTAATTACACACGTCCGCGCGCGGGCTAGGTTTTCTAATGAATTATTTCTTTCATTATTAATCTCAACACTCTTGTGTCTGCTCTTCTTGCTTCATGCCTCTTGTCTTCTTACGTCTGCTTCACTTATTTATCGTTGTATCACAACCTAACAACAATAACTCTACTCGTAGCCGTAAATGTGGGTGTGACCAAACCCAATAGGCTCTGAACTCTATATTCCAATCGATTCAAGAATAAAAGACGGGACCCAAAAGCCGTACAACCCGGTGAGCACAATTAGATACGTACTGGAGGAAAATGGAATCGAGGAGACATAATCACGACATACAAAGATTCCTAGTGGTACCAGTAGACTTAGCAAAGATGAAATATTCAAAGTTGAGTACAAGAGGAGGATGTATTGCTTCGGTTTAAGGGTAAAGAGGAAATAGATGGAACAGAGCGTGAAGCTCAGTCAATAGCCTTTGGAAATCTGATACAAATATTCGCATGGAATATCACGTACGTATGGGTGAAGAAGTTAGTGCATGTAGAGACCGGCAGCTGGAAAGGCGGAGCTCAGGAGCTCAACCCTCCAAGCACATCAGTGTGAGATCGTATAAACACACAGGCACACACAGGCACATACATGTACACACAGGCACACACAGGCACATACATATACACACAGGACACACAGGCACACACACAGGCACACATAGGTACACACAAGCACACACAGGACACACAAGCACACACAGGACACACAAGCACACACAAGCACACACAGGACACACAAGCACACACAAGCACACACAAGCACACACAGGACACACAAGCACACACAGGACACACAAGCACACACAAGCACACACAGGACACACAAGCACACACAAGCACACACAAGCACACACAGGACACACAAGCACACACAGGCACACACAGGACACACAAGCACACACAGGCACACACAAGCACACACAGGACACACAAGCACACACAGGCACACACAGGACACACAGGACACACAAGCACACACAAGCACACACAGGTACACACAGGACACACACAGGACACACAAGCACACACAAGCACACACAAGCACACACAGGACACACAAGCACACACAGGACACACAAGCACACACAGGCACACACAGGACACACAAGCACACACAGGCACACACAGAACACACAAGCACACACAGGCACACACAGGACACACAAGCACACACAGGCACACACAGGACACACAAGTACACACAGGCACAAACAGGACACACAAGCACACACAGGACACACAAGCACACACAGGCACAAACAGGACACACAAGCACACACAGGACACACAAGCACACACAGGTACACACAAGCACACAGGTGCACACAAGCACACACAAGCACACACAGGCACACACAAGCACACACAGGTACACACAAGCACACAGGTGCACACAAGCACACACAAGCACACACAGGCACACACAGGCACACACAGACACATACACAAGCACACACAGGACACACAGGTACACACAAGCACACGCAGACACACACACAAGCACAGGGGAAGACTCGTGCCGTTGTTTGCTTGTCACTCTACCGAGGCAGGAAGGCAAGCAGCAAACAAGCGTACGTGATGGACTGTTGCCTCCCTGCTTCCCTCCCTCCCTCCCTCCCTCCTTCTCTCTCTCTCCCTCCCTTTCTCTCTCTCTCCCTCCCTCTCACTCTGTTCATCAGTGTTTCCCTACTACTCATTCTCTACCTCCCTTCCTCCATCCTTAGTTCCCTACCAATCACTGTCCCACTCCTTCCCTCATTATAAGTTCCATCAATTTCTCTCCACCACCACCTCCCCGGCTCCTTCTACACCACCTTCCTGGCTCCTTCTACACCACTGGATATAACGAGCAATCATTTCTTCGCTCCAGGCACTGTTATCCAGCCAGTACAGAGATAATATATAACTCATTACAAAAATCCTACACATAGGAAAAGAAGCACACACACTCTAGGGCTGTCAATCACTCTAAATTGGACAAGAAGTCACATTGGCATAGATGGTAATGAAAAGGCAGACTCACTAGCAAAAACTGCCACTGCTCTACCTGTTGTACAGGTTCAAATACTTCCAAGTTTTTCACAGATTAAGGAGGAAATAAAAAAGAAAGTACTCCCAACTATCAAAAGTCGCCACAGTGTCAAAGTAGCGGAAGGAAGATCCACTGAGAAGTGGTACGAACAAGCTACTCTTTCAAGCCTGGCAAAAAGATATCCAGAGACATTGCAGTAGCCATACACTGACTCAGACTTGGTTACAAGTTCTGTTGGGAGGTAATAAACCCAGTAGTTAAAGAGTGTCATATCTGTGGAACAGAAGCAGAGGCGCCACTATTACACTTCTTACTGGAATGAGAAGCTACTGAAGCCCTGCGCATCAAACTCAACATTCATCCAACAAGAGCAGCTGCATTAGATCCAAATTCCACAGCGACTACAATGGTTAGAAAAGCAGTTGAAGAATGGGACACACTAGTGAATACTGTACGTCTATATCTGCCACCAAGATAATGTTTTTAAAACAAGACAGAAACCAGTGCGCTAAAACAGAAGTGGAAAAGAAATGGGAGAAAAGGGGGAAGCCCCACCTCTATTAAAACTTTGACCCAAGTTTCACAGTAACAAGGTTATCGCGAATAATCGAACTCTCAAAAAAAAACTAAAAAACAACAAGAACAGGGCCCCGTCTAGGAGCGGGACACAGGTTTAAGAATATGTTACATTCATGCCGTTCATTCCCTAGTTGATAATGCAGCGCTTGCCTTACTCGCTCTTCCTCCTGACCAGTGGGCACAGGTTGATGATATTCACAACGATGCAATGCGAGTCATAACAGGAGCTCCCAGAGGGACCAAAATACTAAACCTAAGACTGGAAATCATACTACCATCGGATGAAATAAGGGTAAAAGGGATTGCTGCGTGCATGCTGACCAACATATTGACTAGATCAAGAAACTGTTCACTTAACGTTATAATGAATGGAGCTCTAACTGGACAGAAGAGTTTCCAAAAGCAACAGGTGGACCCATGTGCAATAAACACCATCAATACACTCGCGATCTCAAATACACTCGCTGAGAGGGGAGTCGACGAAATACACGCAGCCTTCGAGATGCAAGCCCCTTGAGAACCCCAGCCAGCAGACTTTAAGATTATGGCTGTTGAAGGAAAAAAGAATCCGACTAATCCTCACCTCTAGCCATCATTACACAGATGAACATAGAAGCAACTTAGTATCAGACAGCCTCACACACTTCACAGGCTGATCAGTATACAAAGTTGCTAGCCATTCAGAAGACTTTGAAACATGATCTTCCTGAACACCGACACCATGTTATCATATAGACATATTCAAGAACTGCGACTGAAATCTTTCATCAAGAACACGTGTGTGACAACATCTCTATGACCATACAAATACAGTATCATAGCATTCAGACAAACGCTCAGAAGTCAAGGTCGTCGGATACTTATCATCTGGGTGCCAAGTCATGTAGGAATACTTGGGATGTCATTGCAGATGAAGCTGCAAAACTTGCAACCAAGAGAAGAAATGTAGACATTTACATACCACAGAGTCTAGCACAGATTAAACAAATAATTAGAGATAAAGCAATGCAGAAGATGTCCAGTGACCACAACACAGCAGTCGCAACATCAGGATCTGCGGGTTGGTACAAGAATTCAACCAACTACAAACAATAATTTGTGAGTAAGGGAACAATATAAAAGCAAAAGTACACTTACCTCGCCTCAGGCTGGGATAACCATGTGCTGGCAAATAAACTTACAGGTTCCAGAAGACGAGAGGAAATGTCCGCACTCTGGAGAAATGCCCGACAGACCACTGGAACATTATCTAACACATTGCAGAATTACAAAGCAAAATAGATTGCAATCGAGATTTAAAGGCACTGAAGAAGTTGTTAAAACACATTGAGCATAATCTTACTAAAGCGAACATATGAATCCTCACTGTAACCACCATCACTACACACGACCTTCAGCACTGTAACCATCTTCGCCAGACACTGTCATCACCGCAGCCATCTTCACTACCCAAGTTCAACCGGGTATTCCAGGGCTGTGTACCTATTGCGGAGGTTCCCATAACTTAATCAATCGCGTGATATATATATATGGGTGAACCCTAGCGATGATGGTGTCTGGTATTTAGCGAGATTCGACGTTGGTATGAAGGGAGGTCACTGGAGGGGGCCGACCCCGACCCTCCCCCATACGACCCTCCGCCACTAGTCACCCTGCAAAGTTTGGGGAAAGTCTTGCCCGAAGCGTGCACTACATAGCCCTCCGCCTCGGCGCATTCATTTGATAATTATATTTTTGTCCAGAGTGTCTGACCTTTAACCTTGTACAGACATGTAAACAGACAACTTTTTGTTTATATATAGATACAGATAATTGAGACACAGAAACGTACCATAGATGGAATTCTTCTTATTTTTTTTTTATCTTACGACAAAGACTATAGAAACCAGGGGACAGATTCACGAATCAGTTACGCAAGCACTTACGAACCTGTCCATCTTTCTCAATCTTTGGCGGCTTTGTTTACAATTATTAAACAGTTAATGAGCTCCGAAGCACCAGGAGGCTGTTTATAACAATAACAACAGTTGATTGGCAAGTTTTTCACGCTAGTAAACTGTTTAATAAATGTAACCAAAGCCGTCATAGATTGAGGAAAGATGTACACGTTCGTAAGTGCTTGCGTAACTCTTTCGTGAATCCGGGTCCTGTACTTTAATAAAGATCCAAGCCGCTGTAACACGGATTTGATGAGTCTCTTAGCAAACAAAGCTCGATAAGCGCTGCCAATTGAGAAAAAAAAAATTACCGAGAGTTAGAAACATTTTTGCTAATTGCGATGACGGAGCCGTTGTTCCTCCCCCCCCTCCCCAACCCCCCTGGGGAGGGGGGGTGAACGAAATTAGGGGTGACTGTACCTTTTTATTGTGCGATATTTGCGCGGCGGAGTTCCTGTAGAGCGAACCTCTTGCAAGTAGCTGAAATGATCACACAAAGACTACTGGGATATCTCGTATATTTTTGATAGCAGGTGATGATACAGGTGTGTGACGGGGGGAGGGGGGGGGTGGAGAGGGGGGAGGGTGATGGGACAGGTGGGGTGGGGTGAGGGGTGACAGTAAGCGAGGTGGCTGGGGGGTGTGGAGGTGGAGGGGGGGAAGGTGGGGGTATTGATCTTGGTATAAGGTATCTTGCTCAGTGCTCGGGAGTGTGGGCTCGGCCAGTCCTCACCTGATACTTGCTGCGGGGATCATCTTACACAATTGGTCCGCTGCTGCAGGCCCCATGGTGAAGCCTCGACCACCCTGCTGCAAGCCACCACGGTGAAGCCTCGACCACCCCGCTGCAGGCCACCACGGTGAAGCCTCGACCACCCTGCTGCAGGCCACCACGGTGAAGCCTCGACCACCCTGCTGCAGGCCACCACGGTGAAGCCTCGACCACCCTGCTGCAGGCCACCACGGTGAAGCCTCGACCACCCTGCTGCAGGCCACCACGGTGAAGCCTCGACCACCCTGCTGCAGGCCACCACGGTGAAGCCTCGACCACCCTGCTGCAGGCCACCACGGTGAAGCCTCGACCACCCTGCTGCAGGCCACCACGGTGAAGCCTCGACCACCCCGCTGCAGGCCACCACGGTGAAGCCTCGACCACCCTGCTGCAGGCCACCACGGTGAAGCCTCGACCACCCTGCTGCAGGCCACCACGGTGAAGCCTCGACCACCCTGCTGCAGGCCACCACGGTGAAGCCTCGACCACCCCGCTGCAGGCCACCACGGTGAAGCCTCGACCACCCTGCTGCAGGCCACCACGGTGAAGCCTCGACCACCCTGCTGCAGGCCACCACGGTGAAGCCTCGATCATCCTGCTGCAGGCCACCACGGTGAAGCCTCGACCACCCTGCTGCAGGCCACCACAGTGAAGCCTCGATCATCCTGCTGCAGGCCACCACGGTGAAGCCTCGACCACCCCGCTGCAGGCCACCACGGTGAAGCCTCGACCACCCTGCTTCAGGCCACCACGGTGAAGCCTCGACCACCCCGCTGCAGGCCACCACGGTGAAGCCTCGACCACCCTGCTGCAGGCCCCCACAGTGAAGCCTCGACCACCCCGCTGCAGGCCACCACGGTGAAGCCTCGATCATCCTGCTGCAGGCCACCACGGTGAAGCCTCGACCACCCCGCTGCAGGCCACCACGGTGAAGCCTCGACCACCCTGCTGCAGGCCACCACGGTGAAGCCTCGACCACCCCGCTGCAGGCCACCACGGTGAAGCCTCGACCACCCTGCTGCAGGCCACCACGGTGAAGCCTCGACCACCCTGCTGCAGGCCCCCACAGTGAAGCCTCGACCACCCCGCTGCAGGCCACCACAGTGAAGCCTCGATCATCCTGCTGCAGGCCACCACGGTGAAGCCTCGACCACCCCGCTGCAGGCCACCACGGTGAAGCCTCGACCACCCCGCTGCAGGCCACCACAGTGAAGCCTCGATCACCCTGCTGCAGGCCACCACGGTGAAGCCTCGACCTCCCTGCTGCAGGCCCCCACAGTGAAGCCTCGACCACCCTGCTGCAGGCCACCACAGTGAAGCCTCGACCACCCTGCTGCAGGCCACCACGGTGAAGCCTCGACCACCCCGCTGCAGGCCACCACGGTGAAGCCTCGACCACCCCGCTGCAAGCCACCACAGTGAAGCCTCGACCACCCTGCTGCAGGCCACCACGGTGAAGCCTCGACCACCCCTCTGCAGGCCACCACAGTGAAGCCTCGATCACCCTGCTGCAGGCCACCACAGTGAAGCCTCGACCACCCTGCTGCAGGCCACCACAGTGAAGCCTCGATCATCCTGCTGCAGGCCACCACGGTGAAACCTCGATCATCCTGCTGCAGGCCCCCACAGTGAAGCCTCGACCACCCTGCTGCAGGCCACCACGGTGAAGCCTCGATCATCCTGCTGCAGGCCACCACGGTGAAGCCTCGACCACCCTGCTGCAGGCCCCCACAGTGAAGCCTCGACCACCCTGCTGCAGGCCACCACAGTGAAGCCTCGATCATCCTGCTGCAGGCCACCACGATGAAGCCTCGATCACCCTGCTGCAGGCCCCCACAGTGAAGCCTCGACCTTCCTGCTGCAGGCCACCACAGTGAAGCCTCGATCACCCTGCTGCAGGCCACCACAGTGAAGCCTCGATCATCCTGCTGCAGGCCCCCACAGTGAAGCCTCGACCTTCCTGCTGCAGGCCACCACAGTGAAGCCTCGATCACCCTGCTGCAGGCCACCACAGTGAAGCCTCGATCATCCTGCTGCAGGCCACCACAGTGAAGCCTCGACCACCCTGCTGCAGGCCACCACAGTGAAGCCTCGACCACCCTGCTGCAGGCCACCACGGTGAAGCCTCGACCACCCTGCTGCAGGCCCCCACAGTGAAGCCTCGACCACCCCGCTGCAGGCCACCACAGTGAAGCCTCGATCATCCTGCTGCAGGCCACCACGGTGAAGCCTCGACCACCCCGCTGCAGGCCACCACGGTGAAGCCTCGACCACCCCGCTGCAGGCCACCACAGTGAAGCCTCGATCACCCTGCTGCAGGCCACCACGGTGAAGCCTCGACCACCCTGCTGCAGGCCCCCACAGTGAAGCCTCGACCACCCTGCTGCAGGCCACCACAGTGAAGCCTCGACCACCCTGCTGCAGGCCACCACGGTGAAGCCTCGACCACCCCGCTGCAGGCCACCACGGTGAAGCCTCGACCACCCCGCTGCAAGCCACCACAGTGAAGCCTCGACCACCCTGCTGCAGGCCACCACGGTGAAGCCTCGACCACCCCTCTGCAGGCCACCACAGTGAAGCCTCGATCACCCTGCTGCAGGCCACCACAGTGAAGCCTCGACCACCCTGCTGCAGGCCACCACAGTGAAGCCTCGATCATCCTGCTGCAGGCCACCACGGTGAAACCTCGATCATCCTGCTGCAGGCCCCCACAGTGAAGCCTCGACCACCCTGCTGCAGGCCACCACGGTGAAGCCTCGATCATCCTGCTGCAGGCCACCACGGTGAAGCCTCGACCACCCTGCTGCAGGCCCCCACAGTGAAGCCTCGACCACCCTGCTGCAGGCCACCACAGTGAAGCCTCGACCACCCTGCTGCAGGCCACCACAGTGAAGCCTCGATCATCCTGCTGCAGGCCACCACGATGAAGCCTCGATCACTCTGCTGCAGGCCCCCACAGTGAAGCCTCGACCTTCCTGCTGCAGGCCACCACAGTGAAGCCTCGATCACCCTGCTGCAGGCCACCACAGTGAAGCCTCGATCATCCTGCTGCAGGCCACCACAGTGAAGCCTCGACCACCCTGCTGCAGGCCACCACAGTGAAGCCTCGACCACCCTGCTGCAGGCCACCACAGTGAAGCCTCCACCACCCTGCTGCAGGCCCCCACAGTGAAGCCTCCACCACCCTGCTGCAGGCCCCCACAGTGAAGCCTCGACCACCCTGCTGCAGGCCACCACAGTGAAGCCTAGACCACCCTGCTGCAGGCCACCACAGTGAAGCCTCGACCACCCTGCTGCAGGCCACCACAGTGAAACCTCCACCACCCTGCTGCAGGCCACCACAGTGAAGCCTCCACCACCCCGCTGCAGGTCACCGCTGCAGAGCACCGCTGCAGGTCACAGCTGCAGGTCACCGCTGCAGGTCACCGCTGCAGGGCACCGCTGCAGGTCACCGCTGCAGGTCACCGCTGCAGGGCACCGCTGCAGGTCACCGCTGCAGGTCACCGCTGCAGGGCACCGCTGCATGTCACCGCTGCAGGACATCGCTGCAGGACACCGCTGCAGGACACCGCTGCAGGTCACCGCTGCAGGTCACCGCTGCAGGACATCGCTGCAGGACACCGCTGCAGGACACCGCTGCAGGTCACCGCTGCAGGGCACCGCTGCAGGTCACCGCTGCAGGTCACCGCTGCAGGACACCGCTGCAGGACACCGCTGCAGGACACCGCTGCAGGTCACCGCTGCAGGGCACCGCTGCAGGTCACCGCTGCAGGTCACCGCTGCAGGTCACCGCTGCAGGACATCGCTGCAGGGCACCGCTGCAGGGCACCGCTGCAGGTCACCGCTGCAGGGCACCGCTGCAGATCACCGCTGCAGGACACCGCTGCAGGACACCGCTGCAGGACACCGCTGCAGGTCACCGCTGCAGGTCACCGCTGCAGGTCACCGCTGCAGGACACCGCTGCAGGTCACCGCTGCAGGACACCGCTGCAGGACACCGCTGCAGGACACCGCTGCAGGTCACCGCTGCAGGACACCGCTGCAGGACACCGCTGCAGGTCACCGCTGCAGGTCACCGCTGCAGGACACCGCTGCAGGTCACCGCTGCAGGACACCGCTGCAGGTCACCGCTGCAGGTCACCGCTGCAGGACACCGCTGCAGGTCACCGCTGCAGGACACCGCTGCAGGTCACCGCTGCAGGACACCGCTGCAGGCCACCGCTGCAGGACACCGCTGCAGGACACCGCTGCAGGTCAACGCTGCAGGACACCGCTGCAGGACACCGCTGCAGGTCAGCGCTGCAGGTCACCGATGCAGGTCACCGCTGCAGGACACCGCTGCAGGACACCGCTGCAGGTCACCGCTGCAGGTCACCGCTGCAGGAGACCGCTGCAGGACACCGCTGCAGGTCACCGCTGCAGGACACCGCTGCAGCTCACCGCTGCACAGCACCGCTGCAGGACACCGCTGCAGGTCACCGCTGCAGGACATCGCTGCAGGACACCGCTGCAGGACATCGCTGCAGGACACCGCTGCAGGACATCGCTGCAGGACACCGCTTCAGGGCACCGCTGCAGGACATCGCTGCAGGACACCGCTGCAGGGCACCGCTGCAGGTCACCGCTGCAGGACACCGCTGCAGGACACCGCTGCAGGACACCGCAGCAGGCTGAGGACCTGAAGCCGAGGTTATCGACTATCAGAAGCTTTGCTCTCCCTCACGACGAAGCCAAACTGAGCCTCATCACGTTCATGAGTAACTGTATACCAACTCATACTGTTGATTAGCTCTCCACGACTGATGATAATAACTCATTAGAGGGAGTAACTCTCTAGCTAAACAACCACACACAAACACAATCAATCTGTTTATGCCACAGAACAAACTTCACCTTGACAGACTACCCGCCCCCCCACCTTACCGTCCTCACCTAGTTGTGCTTGCGGAGGTTGAGCTCTAGCTCTTTGGTTCCGACTCTCAACCGTCAATCAACTGGGTAGTTATACCTTGTGATAGGTGACCCTAATGCCAAGCACACACCTGCAGACGTATACACCTGCAGAAGTATACACCTGCAGACATACACACCTCGAGCAATATACAAAATAAAGAGACCCCAAGAAGATAAAGAAGGCCAATAAAGATGACCGCGAAATGAGTAAAGATTATCGGAAAACCGGAAAAATCGTTGAGCTTAATTAAAAAACTAACCAAAAAGTGAATCAGGTTACCATAGAAGAGATGACTATGAGAAGATAAAGATAATTGCTTGGCTTAACTTCATCCATCGGAGGAGAGAAACTTCTGCATGAGATGCAGAGTGTAAGGGAAGCAGAGCAGGACCTGCTACACACAACGACCCCCCCAAGGGAAGCAGAGCAGGACCTGTTACACACCACGACCCCCCTCCCCCCCAGGGAAGCAGAGCATGACCTGCTACACACAACGACCCCCCCAAGGGAAGCAGAGCAGGACCTGTTACACACCACGACCCCCCTCCCCCCCAGGGAAGCAGAGCATGACCTGCTACACACAACGACCCCCCCCCCCAGGGAAGCAGAGCAGGACCTGCTACACACAACGACCCTTCCAGGGAAGCAGAGCAGGACCTGCTACACACAACGACCCCCCCCCCCCAGGGAAGCAGAGCAGGACCTGCTACACACAACGACCCCCCCCAGGGAAGCAGAGCAGGACCTACTACACACCACGAACCCCCCCAGGGAAGCAGAGCAGGACCTACTACACACAACGACCCCCCCCCCCCAGGGAAGCAGAGCAGGACCTACTACACACCACGAACCCCCCCAGGGAAGCAGAGCAGGACCTACTACACACAACGACCCCCCCCCAGGGAAGCAGAGCAGGACCTGCTACACACAACGACCCCCCCCCCAGGGAAGCAGAGCAGGACCTACTACACACCACGACCCCCCCCCCCCAGGGAAGCAGAGCGGGACCTAATACACACCACGACCCCCCCAGGGAAGCAGAGCAAGACCTGCTACACACCACGACCCCCCCCCAGGGAAGCAGAGCAGGACCTGCTACACCACGACCCCCCCAGGGAAGCAGAGCAGGACCTGCTACACACCACGACCCCCCCCCCCCAGGGAAGCAGAGCAGGACCTGCTACACACCACGACCCCCCTCCCCCCCAGGGAAGCAGAGCAGGACCTGCTACACCACGACCCCCCCCCCCCCAGGGAAGCAGAGCAGGACCTGCTACACACCACGACCCCCCCCCCCCCAGGGAAGCAGAGCAGGACCTGCTACACACCACGACCCCCAGGGAAGCAGAGCAGGACCTGCTACACACCACGACCCCCAGGGAAGCAGAGCAGGACCTGCTACACACCACGACTCCCGCAGGGAAGCAGAGCAGGACCTAGGTGTGGTAGAGGCGCCCAGCAGACACAGAGTGTACCAGACGTCTCAGCACTAAACAATAGGCGCCGAAGATATATCTCTCCAATTAATAAAAATAAACATCTCAAAGGAGTTCTCCTCTGAATAGAAAGAAGTTTCCCGTGGGCAAATGGGTGTACCAACTCATCCAGGATGCCACAAACACATCCTGGATGCAATAAACTCATCCAGGATGCACCAAACTCATCCAGGACGCAACAAACTCATTCTGGTTGCAACAAACCCACCCTGGATGCCACAAACCCACCCTGGATGCCACAAACATACCCCTGGGTGCAACAAACCCACCCTGGAGGCAACAAACCCACCCTGGAGGCAACAAACCCATCTTGGATGCAACAAACCCACCCCTGGAGGCAACAAACCCACCCTGGATGCACCAAACCCACCCCTGGATGCAACAAACCCACCCCTGGATGCAACAAACCCACCCCTGGAGGCAACAAACCCACCCAGGATGCAACAAACCCACCCTGGATGCAACACACCCACTCCTGGATGCAACAAACCCACCCCTGGAGGCAACAAACACACCCTGGATGCAACAAACCCACCCTGGAGGCAACAAACCCACCATGTAGGCAACAAACCCACCCTGGATGCAACAACCCCACCCTGGAGGCAACAAACCCACCCCTGGAAGCAACAAACCCACCCTGGAAGCACCAAACCCACCCTGGAGGCAACAAACCTACCCTGGATGCAACAAACCCACCATGGAGGCAACAAACCCACCCCTGGAGGCAACAAACCCACCCCTGGAGGAAACAAACACACCCTGGAAGCACCAAACCCACCCCTGGAGGCAACAAACCCACCCTGGATGCAACAAACCCACCCTGTAAGCAACAAACCCACCCTGGAAGCACCAAACCCACCCTGGAAGCACCAAACCCACCTGGAGGCAACAAACCCACCCCTGGAGGCAACAAACCCACCCTGGAGGCAACAAACCCACCCCTGGAGGCAACAAACCCACCCTGGAAGCACCAAACCCACCCTGGATGCAACAAACCCACCCCTGGATGCAACAAACCCACCCCTGGAGACAACAAACCCACCCCTGGAGGCAACAAACCCACACTGGAAGCAACAAACCCACCCCTGGAGGCAACAAACCCACCCCTGGAAGCAACAAACCCACCCAGGAAGCACCAAACCCACCCTGGATGCAACAAACCCACCCCTGGAGACAACAAACCCACCCTGGATGCAACAAACCCACCCCTGGATGCAACAAACCCACCCTGGAGACAACAAACCCACCCCTGGAGACAACAAACCCACCCCTGGAGGCAACAAACCCACCCCTGGAGACAACAAACCCACCCCTGGAGACAACAAACCCACCCTGGAGGCAACAAACCCACCCCTGGAAGCAACAAACCCACCCCTGGAGGCAACAAACCCACCCCTGGAGGCAACAAACCCACCCCTGAAGGCAACAAACCCACCCCTGGAGGAAACAAACCCACCCTGGAGGCAACAAACCCACCCCTGGAGGCAACAAACCCACCCCTGGAGGCAACAAACCCACCCCTGGAGGCAACAAACCCACCCCTGGAGGCAACAAACCCACCCCTGGAGGCAACAAACCCACCCTGGAGGCTACAAACCCACCCCTGGAAGCAACAAACCCACCCCTGGAGGCAACAAACCCACCCCTGGAGGCTACAAACCCACCCCTGGAGGCAACAAACCCACCCCTGGAGGCATCAAACCCACCCCTGGAGGCTACAAACCCACCCCTGGAGGCAACAAACCCACCCCTGGAGGCAACAAACCCACCCCTGGAGGCAACAAACCCACCCCTGGAGGCAACAAACCCACCCTGGAGGCTACAAACCCACCCCTGGAAGCAACAAACCCACCCCTGGAGGCAACAAACCCACCACTGGAGGCTACACACCCACCCCTGGAGGCAACAAACCCACCCCTGGAGGCAACAAACCCACCCCTGGAGGCAACAAACCCACCCCTGGAGGCTACAAACCCACCCCTGGAGGCAACAAACCCACCCCTGGAGGCTACAAACCCACCCCTGGAGGCAACAAACCCACCCCTGGAGGCTACAAACCCACCCCTGGATGCAACAAACCCACCCCTGGAGGCTACAAACCCACCCCTGGAGGCAACAAACCCACCCCTGGAGGCTACAAACCCACCCATGGAGGCTACAAACCCACCCCTGGAGGCAACAAACCCACCCCTGGAGGCTACAAACCCACCCCTAGAGTCTACAAACCCACCCCTGGAGGCTACAAACCCACCCCTGGATGCAACAAACCCACCCCTGGAGGCTACAAACCCACCCCTGGAGGCAACAAACCCACCCCTGGAGGCTACAAACCCACCCCTGGAGGCAACAAACCCACCCCTGGAGGCTACAAACCCACCCCTGGAGGCTACAAACCCACCCCTGGAGGCTACAAACCCACCCCTGGATGCAACAAACCCACCCCTGGAGGCTACAAACCCACCCCTGGAGGCAACAAACCCACCCCTGGAGGCTACAAACCCACCCCTGGAGGCAACAAACCCACCCCTGGAGGCTACAAACCCACCCCTGGATGCAACAAACCCACCCCTGGAGGCTACAAACCCACCCCTGGAGGCAACAAACCCACCCCTGGAGGCTACAAACCCACCCCTGGAGGCTACAAACCCACCCCTGGAGGCAACAAACCCACCCCTGGAGGCTACAAACCCACCCCTGGAGGCTACAAACCCACCCCTGGAGGCTACAAACCCACCCCTGGATGCAACAAACCCACCCCTGGAGGCTACAAACCCACCCCTGGAGGCAACAAACCCACCCCTGGAGGCAACAAACCCACCCCTGGAGGCTACAAACCCACCCCTGGAGGCAACAAACCCACCCCTGGAGGCTACAAACCCACCCCTGGAGGCTACAAACCCACCCCTGGAGGCAACAAACCCACCCCTGGAGGCAACAAACCCACCCCTGGAGGCAACAAACCCACCCCTGGAGGCAACAAACCCACCCCTGGAGGCTACAAACCCACCCCTGGAGGCAACAAACCCACCCCTGGAGGCTACAAACCCACCCCTGGAGGCAACAAACCCACCCCTGGAGGCTACAAACCCACCCCTGGAGGCAACAAACCCACCCCTGGAGGCAACAAACCCACCCCTGGAGGCAACAAACCCACCCCTGGAGGCAACAAACCCACCCCTGGAGGCTACAAACCCACCCCTGGAGGCAACAAACCCACCCCTGGAGGCAACAAACCCACCCCTGGAGGCAACAAACCCACCCCTGGAGGCAACAAACCCACCCCTGGAGGCAACAAACCCACCCAGGATGCAACAAACCCATCCTGGATGCAACACACCCACTCCTGGATGCAACAAACCCACCCCTGGAGGCAACAAACACACCCTGGATGCAACAAACCCACCCTGGAGGCAACAAACCCACCATGTAGGCAACAAACCCACCCTGGATGCAACAACCCCACCCTGGAGGCAACAAACCCACCCCTGGAAGCAACAAACCCACCCTGGAAGCACCAAACCCACCCTGGAGGCAACAAACCTACCCTGGATGCAACAAACCCACCATGGAGGCAACAAACCCACCCCTGGAGGCAACAAACCCACCCCTGGAGGCAACAAACACACCCTGGAAGCACCAAACCCACCCCTGGAGGCAACAAACCCACCCTGGATGCAACAAACCCACCCTGTAAGCAACAAACCCACCCTGGAAGCACCAAACCCACCCTGGAAGCACCAAACCCACCTGGAGGCAACAAACCCACCCCTGGAGGCAACAAACCCACCCTGGAGGCAACAAACCCACCCCTGGAGGCAACAAACCCACCCTGGAAGCACCAAACCCACCCTGGATGCAACAAACCCACCCCTGGATGCAACAAACCCACCCCTGGAGACAACAAACCCACCCCTGGAGGCAACAAACCCACACTGGAAGCAACAAACCCACCCCTGGAGGCAACAAACCCACCCCTGGAAGCAACAAACCCACCCTGGAAGCACCAAACCCACCCTGGATGCAACAAACCCACCCCTGGAGACAACAAACCCACCCTGGATGCAACAAACCCACCCCTGGATGCAACAAACCCACCCTGGAGACAACAAACCCACCCCTGGAGACAACAAACCCACCCCTGGAGACAACAAACCCACCCCTGGAGACAACAAACCCACCCCTGGAGACAACAAACCCACCCTGGAGGCAACAAACCCACCCCTGGAAGCAACAAACCCACCCCTGGAGGCAACAAACCCACCCCTGGAGGCAACAAACCCACCCCTGAAGGCAACAAACCCACCCCTGGAGGAAACAAACCCACCCTGGAGGCAACAAACCCACCCCTGGAGGCAACAAACCCACCCCTGGAGGCAACAAACCCACCCCTGGAGGCAACAAACCCACCCCTGGAGGCAACAAACCCACCCCTGGAGGCAACAAACCCACCCCTGGAGGCAACAAACCCACCCTGGAGGCTACAAACCCACCCCTGGAAGCAACAAACCCACCCCTGGAGGCAACAAACCCACCCCTGGAGGCTACAAACCCACCCCTGGAGGCAACAAACCCACCCCTGGAGGCAACAAACCCACCCCTGGAGGCTACAAACCCACCCCTGGAGGCAACAAACCCACCCCTGGAGGCAACAAACCCACCCCTGGAGGCAACAAACCCACCCCTGGAGGCAACAAACCCACCCTGGAGGCTACAAACCCACCCCTGGAAGCAACAAACCCACCCCTGGAGGCAACAAACCCACCCCTGGAGGCTACACACCCACCCCTGGAGGCAACAAACCCACCCCTGGAGGCAACAAACCCACCCCTGGAGGCAACAAACCCACCCCTGGAGGCTACAAACCCACCCCTGGAGGCAACAAACCCACCCCTGGAGGCTACAAACCCACCCCTGGAGGCAACAAACCCACCCCTGGAGGCTACAAACCCACCCCTGGATGCAACAAACCCACCCCTGGAGGCTACAAACCCACCCCTGGAGGCAACAAACCCACCCCTGGAGGCTACAAACCCACCCCTGGAGGCTACAAACCCACCCCTGGAGGCAACAAACCCACCCCTGGAGGCTACAAACCCACCCCTAGAGTCTACAAACCCACCCCTGGAGGCTACAAACCCACCCCTGGATGCAACAAACCCACCCCTGGAGGCTACAAACCCACCCCTGGAGGCAACAAACCCACCCCTGGAGGCTACAAACCCACCCCTGGAGGCAACAAACCCACCCCTGGAGGCTACAAACCCACCCCTGGAGGCTACAAACCCACCCCTGGAGGCTACAAACCCACCCCTGGATGCAACAAACCCACCCCTGGAGGCTACAAACCCACCCCTGGAGGCAACAAACCCACCCCTGGAGGCTACAAACCCACCCCTGGAGGCAACAAACCCACCCCTGGAGGCTACAAACCCACCCCTGGATGCAACAAACCCACCCCTGGAGGCTACAAACCCACCCCTGGAGGCAACAAACCCACCCCTGGAGGCTACAAACCCACCCCTGGAGGCTACAAACCCACCCCTGGAGGCAACAAACCCACCCCTGGAGGCTACAAACCCACCCCTGGAGGCTACAAACCCACCCCTGGAGGCTACAAACCCACCCCTGGATGCAACAAACCCACCCCTGGAGGCTACAAACCCACCCCTGGAGGCAACAAACCCACCCCTGGAGGCAACAAACCCACCCCTGGAGGCTACAAACCCACCCCTGGAGGCAACAAACCCACCCCTGGAGGCTACAAACCCACCCCTGGAGGCTACAAACCCACCCCTGGAGGCAACAAACCCACCCCTGGAGGCAACAAACCCACCCCTGGAGGCAACAAACCCACCCCTGGAGGCAACAAACCCACCCCTGGAGGCTACAAACCCACCCCTGGAGGCAACAAACCCACCCCTGGAGGCTACACACCCACCCCTGGAGGCAACAAACCCACCCCTGGAGGCAACAAACCCACCCCTGGAGGCAACAAACCCACCCCTGGAGGCTACAAACCCACCCCTGGAGGCAACAAACCCACCCCTGGAGGCTACAAACCCACCCCTGGAGGCAACAAACCCACCCCTGGAGGCTACAAACCCACCCCTGGAGGCAACAAACCCACCCCTGGAGGCAACAAACCCACCCCTGGAGGCAACAAACCCACCCCTGGAGGCAACAAACCCACCCCTGGAGGCTACAAACCCACCCCTGGAGGCAACAAACCCACCCCTGGAGGCAACAAACCCACCCCTGGAGGCAACAAACCCACCCCTGGAGGCAACAAACCCACCCCTGGAGGCTACAAACCCACCCCTGGAGGCAACAAACCCACCCCTGGAGGCTACAAACCCACCCCTGGAGGCAACAAACCCACCCCTGGAGGCTACACACCCACCCCTGGAGGCAACAAACCCACCCCTGGAGGCTACAAACCCACCCCTGGAGGCAACAAACCCACCCCTGGAGGCTACAAACCCACCCCTGGAGGCAACAAACCCACCCCTGGAGGCAACAAACCCACCCCTGGAGGCAACAAACCCACCCCTGGAGGCTACAAACCCACCCCTGGAGGCAACAAACCCACCCCTGGAGGCTACAAACCCACCCCTGGAGGCAACAAACCCACCCCTGGAGGCTACACAACCCACCCCTGGAGGCAACAAACCCACCCCTGGAGGCTACAAACCCACCCCTGGAGGCAACAAACCCACCCCTGGAGGCAACAAACCCACCCCTGGAGGCAACAAACCCACCCCTGGAGGCAACAAACCCACCCCTGGAGGCAACAAACCCACCCTGGAGGCAACAAACCCACCCCTGGAGGCAACAAACCCACCCCTGGAGGCAACAAACCCACCCCTGGAGGCAACAAACCCACCCCTGGAGGCAACAAACCCACCCTGGAGGCAACAAACCCACCCCTGGAGGCAACAAACTCACCCTGGAGGCAACAAACCCACCCTGGAGGCAACAAACCCACCCTGGAGGCAACAAACCCACCCTGGAGGCAACAAACTCACCCTGGAGGCAACAAACTCACCCTGGAGGCAACAAACCCACCCCTGGAGGCAACAAACCCACCCCTGGAGGCAACAAACCCACCCTGGAGGCAACAAACCCACCCCTGGAGGCAACAAACCCACCCTGGAGGCAACAAACCCACCCTGGAGGCAACAAACCCACCCCTGGAGGCAACAAACTCACCCTGGAGGCAACAAACCCACCCTGGAGGCAACAAACCCACCCTGGAGGCAACAAACCCACCCTGGAGGCAACAAACTCACCCTGGAGGCAACAAACTCACCCTGGAGGCAACAAACCCACCCCTGGAGGCAACAAACCCACCCCTGGAGGCAACAAACCCACCCTGGAGGCAACAAACCCACCCTGGAGGCAACAAACCCACCCTGGAGGCAACAAACCCACCTTGGATGCAACAAACCCACCCTGGAGGCAACAAACCCACCCTGGAGGTAACAAACCCACCCCTGGATGCAACAAACCCACCCTGGAGGCAACAAACCCACCCCTGGAGGCAACAAACCCACCCTGGAGGCTACAAACCCACCCTGGAGGCAACAAACCCACCCCTGGAGGCAACAAACCCACCCCTGGAGGCAACAAACCCACCCCTGGGGGCAACAAACCCACCCCTGGAGGCAACAAACCCACCCCTGGAGGCAACAAACCCACCCTGGAGGCAACAAACCCACCCTGGAGGCAACAAACTCACCCTGGAGGCAACAAATCCACCCTGGATGCAACAAACCCACCCTGGAGGCAACAAACCCACCCTGGAGGCAACAAACTCACCCTGGAGGCAACAAATCCACCCTGGATGCAACAAACCCACCCTGGATGCAACAAACCCACCCTGGATGCAACAAACCCACCCCTGGAGGCAACAAACCCACCCTGGAGGCAACAAACCCACCCCTGGAGGCAACAAACCCACCCTGGATGCAACAATCTAAACCATGTTTGCTCATTTTCATAACTTAAAGCAAAACTGGTATATTTACTTATACAGAATATCGTCACAAGTCTGAGGTCACATTCAGTTACCTTATTTAGCCAGAGAAATTGGCAGGATATAGTCAAGGTGTTTGGGAGCGAAGGATGTCGCGGGACACCCGCCGTCGCGTCGTGTTGAAGATAGCCATCGTCGTGCAGTGAATAATTATACACGCTGCTATCTAGATAATGTGGTGGAAGTGTTGAGAGAGTGGCAGTCAAGAGGATATCAGGGGGAGTCCGTCTCCGGCAGAGTTACTAAGTATAGTGCAGCCACAGAAGCCGGGGGTACAGGGCTCCCCTCTTCGTCGAGGTCATATATATTGACGCCCCGGAAGCAACAAATCCACCCTGGGTGGAACAAACCCACCCTGGGTGGAACAAACCCATCCTGGGTGGAACAAACCCATCCTGGATGCAACAAACCCACCCCTGGGTGGAACAAACCCATCCTGGGTGCAACAAACCCACCCTGGATGCAACAAACTCACGCCTGGATGCAACAAACTTACCCCTGGATGCAACAAACCCACCCCTGGGTGGAACAAACCCATCCTGGGTGGAACAAACCCATCCTGGGTGCAACAAACCCACCCCTGGATGCAACAAACTTACCCCTGGATGCAACAAACCCATCCTAGATGCAACAAACCCATCCTGGGTGCAAGAAACCCATCCTGGATGCAACAAACCCACCCCTGGATGCAACAAACCCATCCTGGGTGCAACAAACCCATCCTGGGTACAACAAACCCAGCCCTGAGTGCAACAAATCCACCCTGGATGCAACAAACCCATCCCTGGGTGCAACAAACCCACCCTGGGTGCAACAAACCCACCCCTGGATGCAACAAACCCACCCCTGGATGCAACAAACCCACCCCTGGATGCAATAAACCCACCCCTGGATGCAACAAGCCCACCCCTGGATGCAACAAACTCACCCCTGGATGGAACAAACCCACCCCTGGATACAACAATCCCACCCTGGGTGCAACAAACCCACCCTGGATGCAACAAACTCACGCCTGGATGCAACAAACTCACCCCTGGATGCAACAAACCCACCCCTGGATGCAACAAACTCACCCCTGGATGCAACAAACCCACCCCTGGATGCAACAAACTCACCCCTTAAGACAACAAACCCACCACTGGATGCAACAAACCCACCCCTGGATGCAACAAACTCACCCCTGGATGCAACAAACCCACCCCTGGATGCAACAAACTCACCCCTGGATGCAACAAACTCACCCCTGGATGCAACAAACTCACCCCTGGATGCAACAAACCCACCCCTGGATACAACAATCCCACCCTGGGTGCAACAAACCCACCCCTGGATGCAACAAACCCACCCCTGGATGCAACAAACCCACCCCTGGATGCAACAAACCCACCCCTGGATGCAACAAACCCACCCCTGGGTGAAACAAACCTCTGTGCTCTCGGACGTAGGTTCGAATCCTCGTCACGGCCCTTGTGGATTTGTTCATATATAGACGCTTCCGGAGAGCTTCGTGCCCAACGGTTAGGTTAGGTTAGGTTAGGTTAGGTTAGGTTAGGTTAGGTCAGAGACGCTTCACTTTTCTTTCTTTTCTCTCTCCTTCTTGCTCTCCCCTTCCTCCCCAACCAATTCGACTGGACAAGTCTCGCTTGATGCAGGCCGGCGCTCAATCCCCGACCCTCCAAGTGGTTGGGCACCATTCCTTCCCTCCGTCCCATCCCAAATCCTTATCCTGAACCCCTCCAGGTGCTATATAGAGTCTAATGGCTTGGCGCTTTCCCCTGAGAGTTCCCTCCCTCCTTCTCAGCAGCAGCCAGGCACCAGCAGCCAGAGGCACCAGCAGCCAGAGGCACCAGCAGCCAGGCACCAGCAGCCAGAGGCACCAGCAGCCAGACACCAGCAGCCAGAGGCACCAGCAGCCACAGGCACCAGCAGCCAGACACCAGCAGCCAGAGGCACCAGCAGCCAGACACCAGCAGCCAGAGGCACCAGCAGCCAGGCACCAGCAGCCACAGGCACCAGCAGCCAGACACCAGCAGCCAGAGGCACCAGCAGCCAGACACCAGCAGCCAGAGGCACCAGCAGCCAGGCACCAGCAGCCAGAGGCACCAGCAGCCAGACACCAGCAGCCAGAGGCACCAGCAGCCAGCCACTAGCAGCCAGGCACCAGCAGCCAGAGGCACCAGCAGCCAGGCACCAGCAGCCAGGCACCAGCAGCCAGGCACCAGCAGCCAGGCACCAGCAGCCAGGCACCAGCAGCCAGACACCAGCAGCCAGGCACCAGCAGCCAGGCACCAGCAGCCAGACACCAGCAGCCAGACACCAGCAGCCAGGCACCAGCAGCCAGGCACCAGCAGCCAGGCACCAGCAGCCAGACACCAGCAGCCAGAGGCACCAGCAGCCAGACACCAGCAGCCAGACACCAGCAGCCAGACACCAGCAGCCAGGCACCAGCAGCCAGGCACCAGCAGCCAGACACCAGCAGCCAGACACCAGCAGCCAGAGGCACCAGCAGCCAGAGACACCAGCAGCCAGAGGCACCAGCAGCCAGGCACCAGCAGCCAGACACCAGCAGCCAGACACCAGCAGCCAGAGGCACCAGCAGCCAGAGGCACCAGCAGCCAGAGGCACCAGCAGCCAGGCACCAGCAGCCAGACACCAGCAGCCAGACACCAGCAGTCAGAGGCACCAGCAGCCAGACACCAGCAGCCAGAGGCACCAGCAGCCAGAGGCACCAGCAGCCAGGCACCAGCAGCCAGACACCAGCAGCCAGGCACCAGCAGCCAGGCACCAGCAGCCAGGCACCAGCAGCCAGGCACCAGCAGCCAGACACCAGCAGCCAGACACTAGCAGCCAGACACCAGCAGCCAGACACCAGCAGCCAGACACCAGCAGCCAGAGGCACCAGCAGCCAGACACCAGCAGCCAGACACCAGCAACCAGACACCAGCAGCCAGAGGCACCAGCAGCCAGAGGCACCAGCAGCAAGGCACCAGCAGCCAGACACCAGCAACCAGACACCAGCAGCCAGACACCAGCAGCCAGAGGCACCAGCAGCCAGACACCAGCAGCCAGACACCAGCAGCCAGGCACCAGCAGCCAGACACCAGCAGCCAGACACCAGCAGCCAGACACCAGCAGCCAGACACCAGCTGCCAGACACTAGCAGCCAGACACCAGCAGCCAGGCACCAGCAGCCAGGCACAAGCAGCCAGACACCAGCAGCCAGGCACCAGCAGCCAGAGGCACCAGCAGCCAGACACCAGCAGCCAGGCAGCAGCAGCCAGACACCAGCAGCCAGACACCAGCAGCCAGAGGCACCAGCAGCCAGACACCAGCAGCCAGAGGCACCAGCAGCCAGACACCAGCAGCCAGAGGCACCAGCAGCCAGACACCAGCAGCCAGAGGCACCAGCAGCCAGAGGCACCAGCAGCCAGGCACCAGCAGCCAGACACCAGCAGCCAGAGGCACCAGCAGCCAGACACCAGCAGCCAGAGGCACCAGCAGCCAGAGGCACCAGCAGCCAGAGGCACCAGCAGCCAGACACCAGCAGCCAGAGGCACCAGCAGCCAGACACCAGCAGCCAGGCACCAGCAGCCAGAGGCACCAGCAGCAAGGCACCAGCAGCCAGACACCAGCAGCCAGACACCAGCAGCCAGAGGCACCAGCAGCCAGACACCAGCAGCCAGACACCAGCAGCCAGACACCAGCAGCCAGACACCAGCAGCCAGACACCAGCAGCCAGGCACCAGCAGCCAGAGGCACCAGCAGCCAGACACCAGCAGCCAGAGACACCAGCAGCCAGACACCAGCAGCCAGGCACCAGCAGCCAGACACCAGCAGCCAGGCACCAGCAGCCAGACACCAGCAGCCAAACACCAGCAGCCAGGCACCAGCAGCCAGACACCAGCAACCAGACACCAGCAGCCAGACACCAGCAACCAGACACCAGCAGCCAGGCACCAGCAGCCAGGCATCAGCAGCCAGACACCAGCAGCCAGAGGCACCAGCAGCCAGACACTAGCAGCCAGACACCAGCAGCCAGAGGCACCAGCAGCCAGGCACCAGCAGCCAGACACCAGCAGCCAGGCACCAGCAGCCAGACACCAGCAGCCAGACACCAGCAGCCAGAGACACCAGCAGCCAGGCACCAGCAGCCAGAGACACCAGCAGCCAGACACCAGCAGCCAGAGGCACCAGCAGCCAGGCACCAGCAGCCAGACACCAGCAGCCAGACACCAGCAGCCAGACACCAGCAGCAAGAGGCACCAGCAGCCAGGCACCAGCAGCCAGACACCAGCAACCAGAGACACCAGCAGCCAGACACCAGCAGCCAGACACCAGCAGCCAGTCACCAGCAGCCAGAGGCACCAGCAGCCAGGCACCAGCAGCCAGACACCAGCAGCCAGTCACCAGCAGCCAGGCACCAGCAGCCAGACACCAGCAGCCAGGCACCAGCAGCCAGACACCAGCAGCCAGGCACCAGCAGCCAGACACCAGCAGCCAGAGACACCAGCAGCCAGGCACCAGCAGCCAGACACCAGCAGCCAGTCACCAGCAGCCAGAGGTACCAGCAGCCAGACACCAGCAACCAGAGGCACCAGCAGCCAGAGGCACCAGCAGCCACAGGCACCAGGAGCCAAACACCAGCAGCCAGACACCAGCAGCCAGGCACCAGCAGCCAGACACCAGCAGCCAGGCACCAGCAGCCAGACACCAGCAGCCAGACACCAGCAGCCAGACACCAGCAGCCAGGCACCAGCAGCCAGACACCAGCAGCCAGAGGCACCAGCAGCCAGAGGCACCAGCAGCCAGAGGCACCAGCAGCCAGGCACCAGCAGCCAGAGGCACCTGCAGCCAGACACCAGCAGCCAGTCACCAGCAGCCAGAGGCACCAGCAGCCAGAGGCACCAGCAGCCAGACACCAGCAGCCAGAGGCACCAGCAGCCAGAGACACCAGCAGCCAGAGACACCAGCAGCCAGTCACCAGCAGCCAGACACCAGCAGCCAAAGACACCAGCAGCCAGAGGCACCAGCAGCCAGAGACACCAGCAGCCAGAGACACCAGCAGCCAGTCACCAGCAGCCAGACACCAGCAGCCAGAGACACCAGCAGCCAGTCACCAGCAGCCAGACACCAGCAGCCAGTCACCAGCAGCCAGAGGCACCAGCAGCCAGAGGCACCAGCAGCCAGGCACCAGCAGCCAGGCACCAGCAGCTAGAGGCACCAGCAGCCAGGCACCAGCAGCCAGACACTAGCAGCCAGAGGCACCAGCTGCCACAGGCACCAGCAGTCAGTCACCAGCAGCCAGAGGCACCAGCAGCCAGAGGCACCAGCAGCCAGCCACCAGCAACCAGAGGCACCAGCAGCCAGAGGCACCAGCAGCCAGCCGCCAGCAGCCAGAGGCACCAGCAGCCAGAGGCACCAGCAGCCAGAGGCACCAGCAGCCAGGCACCAGCAGCCAGGCACCAGCAGCTAGAGGCACCAGCAGCCAGGCACCAGCAGCCAGACACTAGAAGCCAGAGGCACCAGCAGCCACAGGCACCAGCAGCCAGTCACCAGCAGCCAGAGGCACCAGCAGCCAGAGGCACCAGCAGCCAGCCACCAGCAGCCAGAGGCACCAGCAGCCAGAGGCACCAGCAGCTAGCCACCAGCAGCCAGAGGCACCAGCAGCCAGAGGCACCAGCAGCCAGAGGCACCAGCAGCCAGGCACCAGCAGCCAGGCACCAGCAGCTAGAGGCACCAGCAGCCAGGCACCAGCAGCCAGACACTAGCAGCCAGAGGCACCAGCAGCCAGAGGCACCAGCAGCCAGAGGCACCAGCAGCCAGCCACCAGCAGCTAGAGGCACCAGCAGCCAGAGGCACCAGCAGCCAGAGGCACCAGCAGCCAGAGGCACCAGCAGCCAGAGGCACCAGCAGCCAGCCACCAGCAGCTAGAGGCACCAGCAGCCAGAGGCACCAGCAGCCACAGGCACCAGCAGCCAGAGGCACCAGCAGCCAGAGGCACCAGCAGCCAGAGCCACCAGCAGCCAGAGGCACCAGCAGCCAGAGCCACCAGCAGCCAGAGACACCAGCAGCCACAGGCACCAGGAGCCAAACACCAGCAGCCAGACACCAGCAGCCAGGCACCAGCAGCCAGAGGCACCAGCAGCCAGGCACCAGCAGCCAGAGGCACCAACAGCCAGAGGCACCAGCAGCCAGACACTAGCAGCCAGAGGCACCAGCAGCCAGACACCAGCAGCCAGAGGCACCAGCAGCCAGGTACCAGCAGCCAGAGGCACCAGCAGCCACAGGCACCAGCAGCCAGAGCCACCAGCAGCCAGAGGCACCAGCAGTCACAGGCACCAGTAGCCAGAGGCACCAGCAGCCAGAGGCACCAGCAGCCAGACACCAGCAGCCAGACACCAGCAGCCAGAGACACCAGCAGCCAGGCACCAGCAGCCAGACACCAGCAGCAAGAGGCACCAGCAGCCAGGCACCAGCAGCCAGAGGCACCAGCAGCCACAGGCACCAGCAGCCAGAGCCACCAGCAGCCAAAGGCACCAGCAGCCACAGGCACCAGTAGCCAGAGGCACCAGCAGCCAGAGGCACCAGCAGCCAGACACCAGCAGCCAGAGACACCAGCAGCCAGGCACCAGCAGCCAGAGCCACCAGCAGCCAGAGGCACCAGCAGCCAGAGGCGCCAGCAGCCAGACACCAGCAGCCAGACACCAGCAGCCAGAGGCACCAGCAGCCAGCCACCAGCAGCCAGAGCCACCAGCAGCCAGGCACCAGCAGCCAGAGGCACCAGCAGCCAGAGGCACCAGCAGCCAGAGCCACCAGCAGCCAGGCACCAGCAGCCAGAGGCACCAGCAGCCAGTCACCAGCAGCCAGGCACCAGCAGCCAGAGGCACCAGCAGCCAGCCACCAGCAGCCAGAGCCACCAGCAGCCAAAGGCACCAGCAGCCACAGGCACCAGTAGCCAGAGGCACCAGCAGCCAGAGGCACCAGCAGCCAGACACCAGCAGCCAGAGACACCAGCAGCCAGGCACCAGCAGCCAGAGCCACCAGCAGCCAGAGGCACCAGCAGCCAGAGGCGCCAGCAGCCAGACACCAGCAGCCAGACACCAGCAGCCAGAGGCACCAGCAGCCAGCCACCAGCAGCCAGAGCCACCAGCAGCCAGGCACCAGCAGCCAGAGGCACCAGCAGCCAGAGGCACCAGCAGCCAGAGCCACCAGCAGCCAGGCACCAGCAGCCAGAGGCACCAGCAGCCAGTCACCAGCAGCCAGGCACCAGCAGCCAGAGGCACCAGCAGCCAGCCACCAGCAGCCAGACATCTGCAGCCAGGCACCAGCAGCCAGCCACCAGCAGCCAGAGGCACCAGCAGCCAGACACGAGCAGCCAGAGGCACCAGCAGCCAGACACCAGCAGCCAGCCACCAGCAGCTAGAGGCATCAGCAGCCAGAGGCACCAGCAGCCAGAGGCACCAGCAGCCAGGCACCAGCAACCAGAGGCACCAGCAGCCACAGACACCAGCAGCCAGAGCCACCAGCAGCCAGAGCCACCAGCAGCCAGAGGCACCAGGACCAACCTCGACCCTGGCTATGATATTCCCCTTATTAGTATGTCAGGTTGCAGGCCACAGAAGCGCCGCGTCACGCTGCAAATTGACACAGAGAGGTGCACAGCTCCAGCAGCAGCAGCAGCAGCCTGGGGAAGGGAGGGCAGATATAAAGGCCGCTTGTGGCACAGCGGTGACCTCCACTTGTTACCCAAGGGTGGAGTGCTGGTCCAGGAGAGCCACGATGGCTGGTAAACACAGGAGGGATAAAAAAACCCATTGTGGGGGGGACTGTGAATGGGCGGTAAAGGAGCGCGAGTGTAAAAAGGGACCAGTAAGAGCTGGGAAGTGAAACACGAGATGGTAAATACAGCTCAGAAGAGGAGGCAGATCTAGAGTGAAGAGCGTCATTAGCTTGACGGAGCTACCTACCCCCCCTTCCTCTAAGTTACGGGAAATAGAGGGCAATAGTGGCTCTGGTTGGTACCGACGTCTTAAAGGCTTTAACTTCCTCTCAAACTTCATCTTCGTAACTCACAGTTACCGGGTCCCTCCTCTTCCACCACGACAGGGTTACCACACCCTCCCAAAAGGACAATACCTATGTAGAAAACAGGAATTGTTTACACAAGAAAGTCGACGCTTTGTGCCACTGGAGTACAAAAGGGTGAAGCAGGACTACAAGAACATACCAATCTGACCTTTTCCTTGACACGACAGCCGTCAAATGCACAGTCAACACGTTCTTACTCCTCATTTAGCACGTGTGTATGTGCTCGACATGGCCTGACATAGTGTGCTTGGGTCGCCCCGGCATTATTACACTCCAAAAATGGATGAGGGAAAAACAATAATAAATGGGAACTTACATTCCCATTTGGCATTCTAATTTATGTCAACACGTGACAAAACATTGCTGGCATTTGACCTCTGAGCAACACTCTCCCCTCGTTGTCATCAACATTTCTATGCCTATTTCCATGTCTTCTATGCCTATTTCCATGCCTTCTATGCCTATTTCCATGCCTTCTATGCCTATTTCCATGCCTTCTATGCCTATTTCCATGCCTATTTCCATGTCTTCTATGCCTATTTCCATGCCTTCTATGCCTATTTCCATGCCTTCTATGCCAATTTCCATGCCTTCTATGTCAATTTCCATGCCTTCTATGCCTATTTCCATGCCTTCTATGCCTATTTCCATGCCTTCTATGCCTATTTCCATGCCTATTTCCATGTCTTCTATGCCTATTTCCATGCCTTCTATGCCTATTTCCATGCCTTCTATGCCTATTTCCATGTCTTCTATGCCTATTTCCATGCCTTCTATGCCTATTTCCATGCCTTCTATGCCAATTTCCATGCCTTCTATGTCAATTTCCATGCCTTCTTTGCCTATTTCCATGCCTTCTATACCTATTTCCATGCCTTCTATGCCTATTTCCATGCCTTCTATGCCTATTTCCATGCCTTCTATGCCTATTTCCATGCCTTCTATGCCTATTTCCATGCCTTCTATGCCTATTTCCATGCCTTCTATGCCTATTTTCATGCCTTCTATGCCTATTTCCATGCCTTCTATGCCTATTTCCATGCCTTCTATGCCTATTTTCATGCCTTCTATGCCTATTTCCATGCCTTCTATGCCTATTTCCATGCCTTCTTTGCCTATTTCCATGTCTTCTATGCCTATTTTCATGCCTTCTATGCCTATTTCCATGCCTTCTATGCCTATTTCCATGCCTTCTATGCCTATTTCCATGCCTTCTATACCTATTTCCATGCCTTCTATACCTATTTCCATGCCTTCTATACCTATTTCCATGCCTTCTATACCTATTTCCATGCCTTCTATACCTATTTCCATGCCTTCTATACCTATTTCCATATCTTCTATGCCTATGTGAGTAGAATTTACAGTGAGTCGAATTTTCGCCACATTTGTACATAAGGATTTATGATATTTAAAAGAAATCACCACCAACTACATGGGTAGGGGGGGAGGGGTTGCCAGCACTTAGTGGGGGCAATGGGGATGTCCACCACTGAGTGGGGGCAATGGGGATGTCCACCACTGAGTGGGGGCAATGGGGATGTCCACCACTGAGTGGGGGCAATGGGGATGTCCACCACTGAGTGGGGGCAATGGGGATGTCCACCACTGAGTGGGGGCAATGGGGATGTCCACCACTGAGTGGGGGCAATGGGGATGTCCACCACTGAGTGGGGGCAATGGGGATGTCCACCACTGAGTGGGGGCAATGGGGATGTCCACCACTGAGTGGGGGCAATGGGGATGTCCACCACTGAGTGGGGGCAATGGGGATGTCCACCACTGAGTGGGGGCAATGGGGATGTCCACCACTGAGTGGGAGCAATGGGGATGTCCACCACTGAGTGGGGGCAATGGGGATGTCCACCACTGAGTGGGGGCAATGGGGATGTCCACCACTGAGTGGGGGCAATGGGGATGTCCACCACTGAGTGGGGGCAATGGGGATGTCCACCACTGAGTGGGGGCAATGGGGATGTCCACCACTGAGTGGGGGCAATGGGGATGTCCACCACTGAGTGGGGGCAATGGGGATGTCCACCACTGAGTGGGGGCAATGGGGATGTCCACCACTGAGTGGGGGCAATGGGGATGTCCACCACTGAGTGGGGGCAATGGGGATGTCCACCACTGAGTGGGGAGCAATGGGGATGTCCACCACTGAGTGGGGGCAATGGGGATGTCCACCACTGAGTGGGGGCAATGGGAGCCAATCATGGTGGTCTCCTTAGTTACCCCTTAAGCGTCCTCTCAAGAGTGTCCAAAGCCTGTCTGTCTGGCCATCCTTGACAAACAAGCAAACACTCACCTTCCATAATATATACATATAATATGTATATTATATACATATTATATACATAGGGTGGTGGAGGAGAACACCAAACTAACATAAAATTCTTTCACAATAAACATTTCGTACTCTTTACATTTCCAGCCAAAGCACAACAAGAAAATAATTTAATAGTTTGTATTTAATCCTCACTCAGCACAGCTAATTTGCTCTCAAAGATATATATAATTTTCGCCAACGTAGGCTACAGATTCCCTTAAATCTTCGCCAGAGACATGAGTTAAAAATTTTGTTGGAATGAAATAGACAATAGTCGGAGTGACAGCCTGGCTGTCAATAATTATAATAATAACCTGGCTGGTATAATTTATTTGTTACCCTCTTAAGTTTATTAGCTCAATGATTTGACCATTTCTAAAATATTTCTAAACATTGATTTGTTTAGCCGTTAAGAATCAGCAGAGGATTAGTATTCCGTATGAAAGTCCATGGACAGGTGCAGAACTCTATGGTTGAGTCATTGAGAATAAACTCAATGACTCAACCACTTGGGCTGGACGGTAGAGAACGACGGTCTCGCTACATGCAGGTCGGCGTTCAATCCCCGACCGTCCAAGTGGTTGGGCACCATTCCTTTCCCCCGTCCCATCCCAAATCCTTATATCCTGACGCCTGCCCAGTGCTCTATAGTCGTAACGGCTTGGCGTTTTCTGATAATTCCATTCCATTCCATGATTGGTACTGCCGCCATATTGTAGCTGTTAGTCCTGTAATTAGTATAATTATTACAGGCGATGAGTCATAATAACGTGGCTGAAGTATGTTGACCAGACCACACACTACAAGTTGAAGGGATGACAACGTTTCGGTCCGACCTGGACCATTCTCAAGTCGATTGAGAATGGTCATTCTCATCGACTTGAGAATGGTCCAGGACGGACCGAAACGTCGTCGTCCCTTCAACTTCTAGTGTGTGGTCTGGTCAATATAATTATTACCTAAAATATTTGCATAAACTCGAAGTGCATTGAAACAGGCGTGTTTGTCTGGGGGTCACGGGAACCTCCCGGACTCCCTCGTGACCCCTCGTGACCTTACATATGACCTTACATAATCTTACATCAAGTGGGTAACTTTCCCTGACCCTCTGTGCTAACTACACTGATTCACTCTGACGGCTCGTGACCCCAGTGACCTTCCTGTGATCCTCCTCCAATAACTACTGATATCTCCGTGACCTCCGGGGAACACTGTAGCTCTTAAAGTTTTAATTCACGATAACCAGTGTTGGGTAGATAGCGAATATTTAGTACTTAAGTCAATTTAATTTTGCTGGCAACCGATCATGACAGTGGCACCAGTTTATGACAGTGACACCAGTTTATGACAGTGGCACCAGTTTATAACAGTGACACCAGTTTATGACAGTGGCACCAGTTTATGACAGTGGCACCAGCTTATAACAGTGACACCAGTTTATGACAGTGGCACCAGTTTATAACAGTGACACCAGTTTATGACAGTGGCACCAGTTTATAACAGTGACACCAGTTTATGACAGTGGCACCAGTTTATAACAGTGGCACCAGTTTATGACAGTGGCGCCAGTTTATGACAGTGGCACCAGTTTATAACAGTGGCACCAGTTTATGACAGTGGCACCAGTTTATAACAGTGGCACCAGTTTATGACAGTGGCACCAGTTTATGACAGTGGCACCAGTTTATGACAGTGGCGACAGTTTATGACAGTGACACCAGTTTATGACAGTGGCACCAGTTTATGACAGTGGCACCAGTTTATGACAGTAGCGCCAGTTTATGACAGTGGCGACAGTTTATGACAGTGGCACCAGTTTATGACAGTGGCACCAGTTTATGACAGTGGCGACAGTTTATGACAGTGGCACCAGTTTATGACAGTGGCGACAGTTTATGACAGTGACACCAGTTTATGACAGTGGCGACAGTTTATGACAGTGGCACCAGTTTATGACAGTGGCACCAGTTTATGACAGTGGCACCAGTTTATGACAGTGGCACCAGTTTATGACGGTAGCAATCCATCTATGATAATGACAACAGCTCATGCCAGTGGCAGCAGTTGAAAGATAGTTGCAGAGATGAGTGATAAGCGAAACAGCACTTCATTGTTCCCTATGCCCATCATCAGCGGCATAGTTGTGTGAAAATGGCATATAGTCATATGCCAGAGTATTGGTGCCTGATAGTTGCAGAGGGGCATGACAGGTGCACAAGTGTATGCAAGATGGGATGGGAGCCGGTCGGCCGAGCGGACAGCACGCTGGACTTGTGATCCTGTGGTCCCGGGTTTGATCCCAGGCGCCGGCGAGAAACAATGGGCAGAGTTTCTTTCACCCTATGCCCCTGTTACCTAGCAGTAAAATAGGTACCTGGGTGTTAGTCAGTTGTCACGGGCTGCTTCCTGGGGGTGGAGGCCTGGTCGAGGACCGGACCGCGGGGACACTAAAGCCCCGAAATCATCTGAAGATAACCTCAAGATAACAAGATAACCTCAAGAAGATGCAACATTGTAAGTTGAGTGTTGTGTGATAGCAGAAAAAAGTGTACGGTTTCTTCAGAAAATTATCCCTGCAGCATACCTTGAGGTGCTTCCGGGGCTTAGTGTCCCCGCGGCCCGGTCCTCGACCAGGCCTCCTGGTTGCTGGACTGATCAACCAGGCTGTTAGACGCGGCTGCTCGCAGCCTGACGTATGAGTCACAGCCTGGTTGATCAGGTATCCTTTGGAGGTGCTTATCCAGTTCTCTCTTGAACACTGTGAGGGATACAGCATGAAAATTTTTATCTTCCTAGCGCATGATAGTTGCAAAGGGGGCCACGACAACCCCATCAACGTATGATAACTGCATAAAATGCACGATAGTCCCCACCCCCCCCCTCTAGCAAGATAGCATAACTGTAGCTGTGCACGATAGCTGCAGCCTACGACTCCTTAAGGATGCAACAATGGTGGCAGCGGCGGCCATCTTTGCCACAGCAAACACAGTAAAACAACTGACGAACTCTCTCGGTTTCGATTCGCTAATCTCTGGCAAAACAAACATTATCAAGACGCTAATCGCTCGGTAATTACACCGAGGCGGAGGAAACGAGAAGTGCAGCAGGGCATAAAAAAAACTAATAATGAAACATCGTGAAAACAAATCATTAGGCTGTTAAAGGCGGGGTTAACACTCTAATGACCCCAGGAGGAGCCTAGGATGAAAATATTGTGAGGTGGGGGGGGGGGGCAAGAGGGGGGGCACCCCACCTAGGGTTTATTGTGGGGGTTTTGGGGGTGGGGAGGGGGAGGGGAGGGGGAGGGGAGGGGGGGGAGGGGGGGGGAGGGGGGGGGAGGGGGGGGGGAGGGAGGGTTAAGTGGGCAGCATACGACGGCTTTGAACGCTGGAACATTCCTTCTGTTCGCGCTGTTTTGGACTCTGCCACTTCCACACCAGTTGATTGACAGTTGAGAGGCGGGACCAAAGAGCCAGAGCTCAACCTCCCGCAAGCACAACTAAGTGAGTACAACTAGAGGAGTACATCCCTGTGTCTGTCTCTCCTCCTCTCTGGCCACGCCATTAACTGCATCGGCCACTCATAGTCACTCATGGTCACTCGTGGCCACTCATGGTCACTCATGACCACTCATGACCACTCATGACCACTCATGACCACTCATGGCCACTCATAGCCACTCATGGCCACTCATAGCCACTCATGGCCACTCATGACCACTCATGACCACTCATGGCCACTCATGGCCACTCATAGTCACTCATGGCCACTCATGACCACTCATGACCACTCATGGCCACTCATAGCCACTCATGACCACTCATGGCCACTCATGACCACTCATGACCACTCATGGCCACTCATGGCCACTCATGACCACTCATGGCCACTCATGGCCACTCATGGCCACTCATGACCACTCATGACCACTCATGGACCACTCATGACCACTCATGACCACTCATGACCACTCATGACCACTCATAGCCACTCATAGCCACTCATGGCTCTCCTTACTCTCAACTTTGCTTACAGAATATCTTCTTGTTCCATCTACTCATCTATAGCCACTCACTTCTACCCATTCCCGTACCTGCCATACATCATTTTGCCTCGCTTCCCCCTACTACTTTAACTCTATTGAACAACTATAGAGAAATCCCACAACCTTAATATCAGATCAGTCACCCAGCCAAAACGTTTGAACTCTTTCCCATCACTACCTATATAAAAACCATTTCGTTGTATTTAACGTAAGTCGAATAATTCCACAAATGCTCAGGCGCTCACTTAGAGTTTTCTTTATTAATCTTTTCTTCTAAGGAACTGAATTCTTGTTGCATCAGCTTACCATAATGCTGGCCTCCTCCAAGCTGGGGGCCTCGTAGCCTGGTGGATAGCGCGCAGGATTCGTAATTCTGTGGCGCGGGTTCGATTCCCGCACGAGGCAGAAACAAATGGGCAAAGTTTCTTTCACCCTGAATGCCCCTGTTACCTAGCAGTAAATAGGTACCTGGGAGTTAGTCAGCTGTCACGGGCTGCTTCCTGGGGGTGGAGGCCTGGTCTAGGACCGGGCCGCGGGGACACTAAAGCCCCGAAATCATCTCTAGATAACCTCAAGATCTCAAGAAGCTTGCCTTCGTAAGATCTGATATTCTGCATTGCTACTTGTTGCTTCTCTTCCCTGTTGGGTCCATTGGTCCATGCAGGGGAGACGGAGGAGAAGATCCTCTGTGTTGCATGTTAAGGAGTGTGCAATTTGGTCAGTAAATTCTATCAGTAAGTAAATTTAAGTCAGTAAGTAAATCCTGTTTTCGTGAGAATTGTCCATAGGTGATAAACATGATAGGGGATAAGATTGGTTTTAAGAGAGTCAATGGTGTTGGAATTTGCAAAGAAAGCTGGTAGACTCGTCACTTTTGGTGGTAGACTCGTCACTTCTGGTGGTAGACTCGTCACTTCTGGCAGTAGACTCGCCACATCTGGCACTCTTACCTTCGATAATAGTATACCCCTGAGAGCTCTGGGCACTGTGGGTCAACTTGGCACCGATCCTTAACTGTTCTCCCCCTATTCTCTCAGCAGTAATTGAGGACGCGGTTGTAAACTGATTGGCGGTGTGGGGACTAGAAGGGAACTATCAGAGGGAAATCGCCAAGCCATTACGACTATACTAGCACTGGGAAAAGGGGTCAAAGTTAGGGTTTTGGGATGGGACGGGGGGAAGGAATGGTGCTCAACCACTAGGACGGTCGGGGGATTGAACACCGACCTGTATGAATTGAGACCGTCGCTCCACCGTCCAGCCCAAGACTCCTCTCTCTCTGACCCACCAACAACCTCCACAAACTCACCCTCCGCTAACTTTTCCCAATCTTTGAAGATTTCCGCCATCGGAGGCGTCATAAACCAACGCGAAACACAACAGCCTCTCGGAAGGTCACGCTCAGGTTTATGCCGGACATAAACCCTCGATAAAAGTGAGCTCACTTGACCTCTCACCCAAATAACTCTCTCTCTCTCACACACACACACACACACACACACACACACACACACACACACACACACACACACACACACACACACACACACACACACACACACACTAGGAAGTGATGTGGTGGAGGCTGACTCCATACACAGTTTCAAATGTAGATATGATAGAGCCCAGTAGGCTCAGGAACCTGTACACCAGTTGATTGACGGTTGAGAGGCGGGACCAAAGAGCCAAAGCTCAACCCCCGCAAGCACAATTAGGTGAGTACAATTAGGTGAGTACACACACACACACACACACACACACACACACACACACACACACACACACACACACACACACACACACACACACACACACACACAGAGTCGCGCCTGACTTGAGAAAATCGAATTTGAGTCATTTCAGACGAGATATAATCCTCCCCTCCAGGTGCCCGCGACGAGCCGGGAACTCCACTCCTCTATATCGTGTCCATTACTATCAAGCGAGCAGTCTAAGCAGTCCGTATTTAACCTCAATTTGGTTGCATTTTAACGTCCCGACTTGATGCAACAGAGAAGAATTAACGATATTTTCCCCCCGGGGAAGTCTGTGACGGAACATGAAGGTAACGGAACATTGAGGGAGCCGGTCGGCCGAGCGGACAGCACGCTGGACTTGTGATCCTGTGGTCCTGGGTTCGATCCCAGGCGCCGGCGAGAAACAATGGGCAGAGTTTCTTTCACCCTATGCCCCTGTTACCTAGCAGTAAAATAGGTACCTGAGTGTTAGTCAGCTGTCACGGGCTGCTTCCTGGGGGTGGAGGCCTGGTCGAGGACCGGGCTGCGGGGACACTAAAAGCCCCGAAACCATCTCAAGATAACCTCAAGATATAACTTTCATGATTTTGAACGATAACAAACACAGGTTGATAAAAGAAGCTGATGCTGTAACGAATCCAATGTAAAGATATATTTTATTTGAATGGAAATACAGGTTTAGAAGAGTTGTGTCAAGAGGAGTGGGCAAGGCAGGAGGTGGTCAGGTGTTTATTGAGCTTATAAACACAACATTCAAGTGAGAGAAGCAACACACAGCCACCATATCTGCCACACGTGCTTCCCAGCAGACACCTGGATAAAGTTACAGTGACGGCAGGTGGATGCTTCCCAGCAGACACCTGGATAAAGTTACAGTGACGGCAGGTGGATGCTTTCCAGCAGACACCGGGATAAAGTTACAGTGACGGCAGGTGGATGCTTCCCAGCAGACACTGGGATATAGTTACAGTGACAGCAGGTGGATGCTTCCCAGCAGACACCTGGATAAAGTTACAGTGACGGCAGGTGGATGCTTTCCAGCAGACACCGGGATATAGTTACAGTGACGGCAGGTGGATGCTTCCCAGCAGACACCGGGATAAAGTTACAGTGACGGCAGGTGGATGCTTCCCAGCAGACACCGGGATATAGTTACAGTGACGGCAGGTGGATGCTTCCCAGCAGACACCGGGATATAGTTACAGTGACGGCAGGTGGATGCTTCCCAGCAGACACTGGGATAAAATTAACCGGTTGTCTGCTGGGACATCAGGATACATTATTTACATCATATACATCAGGATGTAAATGATGTAGTGAAGCGATTTCCAAACTTTTCTTTTTAAACCAGAAAATAAAGAGATCAATCCTGCACTTCCGAAAACTAGTCCAGAGTCATATAAATATGAACAGAAACTCTTGAACTCCAGCCATAACAATCCGGCAACATTCATGTTTGTTCAAAAGTCCGATAAATCAGATTCACAAAGTCTGAAAGATTCAAAAAGCACCAATAAGTGCGTTCATCGAGTAGATTTAGATTGTCCTTAGATCACGCTTCACCATCTTCATGTTACAAACGCATCCTTGAGTTTTGGAACTCTCTCATCATAATGGCGGATATACTGAACAACAGTTGATCTCCGTAACCCACATTCTGAGTATGATGGTTTAAACTGTGGCCTCAGCTCAATTACACACTGGAATTTACAGCGGTGTAAAAATTTTTGAGATAATCTTTGGAGAAGTACAGCGGAAGTGAACCAGAACGATGTCCGGCTGCATATATTTTCTTTGCTCAGTGCAATTCTCTTCTACTCCATCTCCCTCAAGTTCTGAAAATGGATGCATGACCCGATCTGGAATATCCAAGAAAATAAGCGTCCCAGACGTATCTCTATGCAACATATATAAATGGTCACAATATATCTAAGAGTTGTGAAGTTGTAAAATGAGGAGTCAGCGTCAGGCGCCGCTTCAATCGTCCCTCATGTCTCCGCACGTGTATCTAAGTGTTGAGTGAACAATTTCCATAAGTGAATGAGTCTATTAATGAATGATCGCTGATGGAGTGATGGCATTCAGCTGGGTGTTGAATGACTGAGCGCCTTGTGTTGTGGGTGCCAACTTCTGGTTGTCCGTTAAGTTGGGCCAGGCTGGGGATCTTGAGAACTCTAGGCAACTCCATAATAGTTCAGCCTCCAGTCTTTTCTCTGGTGCTGAAGGCTTTGATAATAATAAGGTTTCTAAATGTATTATCCATTACAGTAACATGATTCTTCCACGTCAGCTCCGGATGTACCAACACGTACGGACCTCTTGATGTACTAACTAGTCCAACCAGAACGAGTCCAGACTCGTGAGGAGTCTTCTCATACAATCATCTACTTCGTCTAGAATTCGAGTAAGTGGTGGGTCATCCAGGATGCCAATACTCGAGTCGAGAGTGAGCAGCATGCTTCATATTGGGTTCTGCAACCATTGCTGTCTAGAAAACCCGTCCTCTTAAAAATAACGTCGCTTTTCGCTTGTATGTGCGCTATGGCCAAAAATGGACGTAATTTTAATTGAAATCGGCTCACGAGTGATGTACTGTCCCGTTTTCTGTTTGAGTCGTCCGGCTTACTCGGAAAGGTTAGGAGAGGAAACTTTCAATTAACATTTTTCATGACGTTTTGAAACTTAAGGAGAATTTCCTGCCCACCTAACCTATAAGAGGACCCTTAACTTACTGTTTTGGAAAAAAATACGCGTTTTTCTAGAGCAATAGAGCTCAAAGTCATGTTTAGAGCTGGGGAATTCGAGGATAAATTAAGGGTTAGAAAGTCTGTAGATGAACTTAGGGATTGAGAGCTCCAAGGGTGTGTTTACAGCTGGAGAGATTAAGAAGTGAATTAAGACTGCAGAACTCAAGTGTTTACTTAGGGCTTCGGAATTGAAACGTCTCAGTATTCTAAAAAAATTCAGCCAAAGCATTTCAAAATAAGAAGTTAATCCATCAGAATGTCTACCGCTACTCAGGTGTACACAGGTGTACCCTGGTCTCGTTATGTACACAGGTGTACCGTCACCTCATCATGTACACAGGTGTACCGTCACCTCATCATGTACACAGGTGTACCGTCACCTCATCATGTACACAGGTGTACCATCACCTCATCATGTACACGTGTGTACCGTCGCCTCATCATGTACACAGGTGTACCATCACCTCATCATGTACACAGGTGTACCATCACATCATCATGTACACAGGTGTACCGTCACCTCATCATGTACACAGGTGTACCATCGTATCATCATGTACACAGGTGTACCATCGTATCATCATGTACACAGGTGTACCATCACATCTTCATGTACACAGGTGTACCGTCACCTCATCATGTACACAGGTGTACCATCACATCATCATGTACACAGATGTACCATCACCTCATCATGTACACAGGTGTACCGTCACCTCATCATGTACACAGGTGTACCGTCACCTCATCATGTACACAGGTGTACCGTCACCTCATCATGTACACAGGTGTACCGTCACCTCATCATGTACACAGGTGTACCATCGTATCATCATGTACACAGGTGTACCGTCACCTCATCATGTACACGGGTGTATCGTCACCTCATCATGTACACAGGTGTACCGTCACCTCATCATGTACACAGGTGTACCATCGTATCATCATGTACACAGGTGTACCGTCACCTCATCATGTACACAGGTGTACCATCACCTCATCATGTACACAGGTGTACCGTCACCTCATCATGTACACAGGTGTACCATCACCTCATCATGTACACAGGTGTACCGTCACATCATCATGTACACAGGTGTACCGTCACCTCATCATGTACACAGGTGTACCGTCACCTCATCATGTACACAGGTGTACCATCACCTCATCATGTACACAGGTGTACCATCACCTCATCATGTACACAGGTGTACCGTCACCTCATCATGTACACAGGTGTACCATCACCTCATCATGTACACAGGTGTACCGTCACCTCAACATGTACACAGGTGTACCGTCACCTAATCATGTACACAGGTGTACCGTCACCTCATCATGTACACAGGTGTACCGTCACCTCATCATGTACACAGGTGTACCGTCACCTCATCATGTACACAGGTGTACCGTCACCTCATCATGTACACAGGTGTACCGTCACCTCATCATGTACACAGGTGTACCGTCACCTCATCATGTACACAGGTGTACCGTCACCTCATCATGTACACAGGTGTACCATCGTATCATCATGTACACAGGTGTACCGTCACCTCATCATGTACACAGGTGTACCATCACCTCATCATGTACACAGGTGTACCGTCACCTCATCATGTACACAGGTGTACCATCACCTCATCATGTACACAGGTGTACCGTCACATCATCATGTACACAGGTGTACCATCACCTCATCATGTACACAGGTGTACCATCACATCATCATGTACACAGGTGTACCGTCACCTCATCATGTACACAGGTGTACCATCACCTCATCATGTACACAGGTGTACCATCACCTCATCATGAACACAGGTGTACCGTCACATCATCATGTACACAGGTGTACCATCGTATCATCATGTACACAGGTGTACCGTCACCTCATCATGTACACAGGTGTACCATCACCTCATCATGTACACAGGTGTACCATCACCTCATCATGTACACAGGTGTGCCGTCACCTCATCATGTACACAGGTGTACCATCACCTCATCATGTACACAGGTGTACCGTCACCTCAACATGTACACAGGTGTACCGTCACCTAATCATGTACACAGGTGTACCGTCACCTCATCATGTACACAGGTGTACCGTCACCTCATCATGTACACAGGTGTACCGTCACCTCATCATGTACACAGGTGTACCGTCACCTCATCATGTACACAGGTGTACCGTCACCTCATCATGTACACAGGTGTACCGTCACCTCATCATGTACACAGGTGTACCGTCACCTCATCATGTACACAGGTGTACCATCGTATCATCATGTACACAGGTGTACCGTCACCTCATCATGTACACAGGTGTACCATCACCTCATCATGTACACAGGTGTACCATCACCTCATCATGTACACAGGTGTACCGTCACCTCATCATGTACACAGGTGTACCATCATCTCATCATGTACACAGGTGTACCGTCACATCATCATGTACACAGGTGTACCATCACCTCATCATGTACACAGGTGTACCATCACATCATCATGTACACAGGTGTACCGTCACCTCATCATGTACACAGGTGTACCATCACCTCATCATGTACACAGGTGTACCATCACCTCATCATGTACACAGGTGTACCGTCACATCATCATGTACACAGGTGTACCATCGTATCATCATGTACACAGGTGTACCGTCACCTCATCATGTACACAGGTGTACCATCACCTCATCATGTACACAGGTGTACCGTCACATCATCATGTACACAGGTGTACCATCACCTCATCATGTACACAGGTGTACCGTCACATCATCATGTACACAGGTGTACCATCACCTCATCATGTACACAGGTGTACCGTCACATCATCATGTACACAGGTGTACCATCACATCATCATGTACACAGGTGTACCGTCACCTCATCATGTACACAGGTGTACCATCACCTCGTCATGTACACAGGTGTACCATCACCTCATCATGTACACAGGTGTACCGTCACCTCATCATGTACACAGGTGTACCATCGCTTAAGCCGTCATCCCCCACACATCAGTACAAGTTCCCTTCTCACTTGATAACTAGATGGGGTACCCGGCCGTGCCCGGGTCTCCGTGCGTCTGTCTTCCGTTCTTCTCCCCCACTTCCCCTTCCCAGTCTCCCTCCCACCTATTCCCTCTCCCATTCTGTCTCCCATTAATGTCATCCATCCATTCTGTCGCCCATTAATGTCATCCATCAAGAAATCTGTAATGGATGTTATCCACGTTAATTAAATGTGATTTTTGTCGTTGTGGTTCATTTGTTGATGAGACAGTGGTTAGTGAAGATGGTTACAGTGATGACGAGTGAAGAGCAGTGAAGGTGGTGAAGGGTAGGGAAGGTGGTGAAGGGTAGGGAAGGTGGTGAAGGGTAGGGAAGGTGGTGAAGGGTAGGGAAGGTGGTGAAGGGTAGGGAAGGTGGTGAAGGGCAGGGAAGGTGGTGAAGGGTAGGGAAGGTGGTGAAGGGTAGGGAAGGTGGTGAAGGGCAGGGAAGGTGGTGAAGGGTAGGGAAGGTGGTGAAGGGTAGGGAAGGTGGTGAAGGGTAGGGAAGGTGGTGAAGGGTAGGGAAGGTGGTGAAGGGCAGGGAAGGTGGTGAAGGGTAGGGAAGGTGGTGAAGGGAAGGGAAGGTGGTGAAGGGCAGGGAAGGTGGTGAAGGGTAGGGAAGGTGGTGAAGGGTAGGGAAGGTGGTGAAGGGCAGGGAAGGTGGTGAAGGGTAGGGAAGGTGGTGAAGGGCAGGGAAGGTGGTGAAGGGTAGGGAAGGTGGTGAAGGGTAGGGAAGGTGGTGAAGGGTAGGGAAGGTGGTGAAGGGTAGGGAAGGTGGTGAAGGGTAGGGAAGGTGGTGAAGGGCAGGGAAGGTGGTGAAGGGTAGGGAAGGTGGTGAAGGGTAGGGAAGGTGGTGAAGGGCAGGGAAGGTGGTGAAGGGTAGGGAAGGTGGTGAAGGGTAGGGAAGGTGGTGAAGGGCAGGGAAGGTGGTGAAGGGTAGGGAAGGTGGTGAAGGGTAGGGAAGGTGGTGAAGGGCAGGGAAGGTGGTGAAGGGTAGGGAAGGTGGTGAAGGGCAGGGAAGGTGGTGAAGGGCAGGGAAGGTGGTGAAGGGTAGGGAAGGTGGTGAAGGGTTGGGAAGGTGGTGAAGGGTAGGGAAGGTGGTGAAGGGTAGGGAAGGTGGTGAAGGGTAGGGAAGGTGGTGAAGGGTAGGGAAGGTGGTGAAGGGTTGGGAAGGTGGTGAAGGGTAGGGAAGGTGGTGAAGGGTAGGGAAGGTGGTGAAGGGTAGGGAAGGTGGTGAAGGGTAGGGAAGGTGGTGAAGGGTAGGGAAGGTGGTGAAGGGTAGGGAAGGTGGTGAAGGGCAGGGAAGGTGGTGAAGGGTAGGGAAGGTGGTGAAGGGTAGGGAAGGTGGTGAAGGGTAGGGAAGGTGGTGAAGGGTAGGGAAGGTGGTGAAGGGTAGGGAAGGTGGTGAAGGGTAGGGAAGGTGGTGAAGGGTAGGGAAGGTGGTGAAGGGTAGGGAAGGTGGTGAAGGGTAAGGAAGGTGGTGAAGGGTAGGGAAGGTGGTGAAGGGTAGGGAAGGTGGTGAAGGGTAGGGAAGGTGGTGAAGGGTAGGGAAGGTGGTGAAGGGTAGGGAAGGTGGTGAAGGGTAGGGAAGGTGGTGAAGGAGAGGGAAGGTGGTGAAGGGTAGGGAAGGTGGTGAAGGGTAGGGAAGGTGGTGAAGGGTAGGGAAGGTGGTGAAGGGTAGGGAAGGTGGTGAAGGGTAAGAAAGGTGGTGAAGGGTAGGGAAGGTGGTGAAGGGTAGGGAAGGTGGTGAAGGGTAGGGAAGGTGGTGAAGGGTAGGGAAGGTGGTGAAGGGTAGGGAAGGTGGTGAAGGGTAGGGAAGGTGGTGAAGGGTAGGGAAGGTGGTGAAGGGTAGGGAAGGTGGTGAAGGGTAGGGAAGGTGGTGAAGGGTAGGGAAGGTGATACCATCAACCACCCCAACATTGTTCCTTATTCTACATGCAAGCAGCTCTCAATCCCATATAAACCCTCCTACAATTTCTCTATAAAATCTACCTGTAGGTCGTCATCACGACCATGTACACCCACACCAACCACGCATACATATACACACATGGCTTCCTTTCCTGCTCTGTGTAGCGGAAACCTTTTCACTCTATCCTCACCGCCTCACTCTACTAGCCCTTACACACTATCCTCCTTCACTCTAGCCTGCTCACTCTACCCCGCCCACAGACCTAGATGTTCACACCGACGAATATCAATAGTTTAGTGTGAACTACTTAACGATCCCCTATTAAATTGCCACGAAGAGAGACTTGGTTATTGTTTCACCCGTAAACTACGACTCTAACGACCGGCTCTATAAATTGATTACCTCCATTACACGCTAATATAAGCTTTTTTGTTTTTAAATCACCGGTGGAAATAATCTTCACTATATCGGTTATTTAAATGACACGATAAGAAACATGCTTAAATCACTTGTGCAAATCACTTGCCTGTTTAAATAACCTGTGTCAATTCAACGAGGAGCTAATTACTGCAGTTTATAACAACTTAACAACAATTCCTTCGTCACGCCAGAGAGAAAAAATAATCACTATTAAACAACAGTCTACATGATTAATTTGATAAATTTTGTAAACATTCAAATATTCAGCCTCCATCATATATAACAAGATGAGAGAGAGAGAGAGAGAGAGAGAGAGAGAGAGAGAGAGAGAGAGAGAGAGAGAGAGAGAGAGAGAGAGAGAGAGAGAGAGAGAGAGAGCCGTCATTAGCCCTGTCAGGTGAGGCAGGGGGCGGCGTGTGCGAGCTGTTGCAAGGCCGTGTTGATAATGCAAGGCCGTGTTGATAATGCAAGGCCGTGTTGATAAGGCAAACAGGGACCTTTATTCTGTAATTACCGCACAAAGTCCCAGCCCCTCGGACGGGGTGTTTGGCCGAGCATTAGCAGCGACGGTCAACAAGCGCCCACGAAATTACTTTGAGATTTGTAGACTGAGATTGTGAGTATATGTAGGTGGTGGTCACTATATGAGGGGTGGGTATAGGTGGTGGTCACTATATGAGGGGTGGGTATAGGTGGTGGTCACTATATGAGGGGTGGGTGTAGGTGGTGGTCACTATATGAGGGGTGGGTGTAGGTGCTGGTCACTATATGAGGGGTGGGTATAGGTGGTGGTCACTATATGAGGGGTGGGTATAGGTGGTGGTCACTATATGAGGGGTGGATGTAGGTGGTGGTCACTATATGAGGGGTGGGTGTAGGTGGTGGTCACTATATGAGGGGTGGGTATAGGTGGTGGTCACTATATGAGGGGTGGGTGTAGGTGGTGGTCACTATATGAGGGGTGGGTATAGGTGGTGGTCACTATATGAGGGGTGTGGGTATAGGTGGTGGTCACTATATGAGGGGTGGGTGTAGGTGGTGGTCACTATATGAGGGGTGGGTATAGGTGGTGGTCACTATATGAGGGGTGGGTGTAGGTGGTGGTCACTATATGAGGGGTGGGTATAGGTGGTGGTCACTATATGAGGGGTGGGCATAGGTGGTGGTCACTATATGAGGGGTGGGTGTAGGTGGTGGTCACTATATGAGGGGTGGGTGTAGGTGGTGGTCACTATATGAGGGGTGGGTATAGGTGGTGGTCACTATATGAGGGGTGGGTGTAGGTGGTGGTCACTATATGAGGGGTGGGTATAGGTGGTGGTCACTATATGAGGGGTGGGTATAGGTGGTGGTCACTATATGAGGGGTGGGTGTAGGTGGTGGTCACTATATGAGGGGTGGGTGTAGGTGGTGGTCACTATATGAGGGGTGGGTATAGGTGGTGGTCACTATATGAGGGGTGGGTGTAGGTGGTGGTCACTATATGAGGGGTGGGTATAGGTGGTGGCCACTATATGAGGGGTGGGTATAGGTGGTGGTCACTATATGAGGGGTGGGTGTAGGTGGTGGTCACTATATGAGGGGTGGGTATAGGTGGTGGTCACTATATGAGGGGTGGGCATAGGTGGTGGTCACTATATGAGGGGTGGGTGTAGGTGGTGGTCACTATACGAGGGGTGGGTGTAGGTGGTGGTCACTATATGAGGGGTGGGTATAGGTGGTGGTCACTATATGAGGGGTGGGTGTAGGTGGTGGTCACTATATGAGGGGTGGGTGTAGGTGGTGGTCACTATATGAGGGGTGGGTGTAGGTGTTGGTCACTATATGAGGGGTGGGTATAGGTGGTGGTCACTATATGAGGGGTGGGTGTAGGTGTTGGTCACTATATGAGGGGTGGGTGTAGGTAGTGGTCACTATATGAGGGGTGGGTGTAGGTGGTGGTCACTATATGAGGGGTGGGTGTAGGTGGTGGTCACTATATGAGGGGTGGGTGTAGGTGGTGGTCACTATATGAGGGGTGGGTGTAGGTGGTGGCCACTATATGAGGGGTGGGTGTAGGTGGTGGTCACTATATGAGGGGTGGGTGTAGGTGGTGGTCACTATATGAAGGGGGTGGGTATAGGTGGTGGTCACTATATGAGGGGTGGGTATAGGTGGTGGTCACTATATGAGGGGTGGGTGTAGGTGGTGGTCACTATATGAGGGGTGGGTGTAGGTGCTGGTCACTATATGAGGGGTGGGTGTAGGTGGTGGTCACTATATGAGGGGTGGGTATAGGTGGTGGTCACTATATGAGGGGTGGGTATAGGTGGTGGTCACTATATGAGGGGTGGGTATAGGTGGTGGTCACTATATGAGAGGTGGGTGTAGGTGGTGGTCACTATATGAGGGGTGGGTGTAGGTGTTGGTCACTATATGAGGGGTGGGTGTAGGTGTTGGTCACTATATGAGGGGTGGGGTAGGTGTTGGTCACTATATGAGGGGTGGGTGTAGGTGTTGGTCACTATATGAGGGGTGGGTGTAGGTGTTGGTCACTATATGAGGGGTGGGTGTAGGTGTTGGTCACTATATGAGGGGTGGGTGTAGGTGTTGGTCACTATATGAGGGGTGGGTGTAGGTGGTGGTCACTATATGAGGGGTGGGTGTAGGTGGTGGTCACTATATGAGGGGTGGGTATAGGTGGTGGTCACTATATGAGGGGTGGGTATAGGTGGTGGTCACTATATGAGGGGTGGGTATAGGTGGTGGTCACTATATGAGGGGTGGGTATAGGTGGTGGTCACTATATGAGGGGTGGGTATAGGTGGTGGTCACTATATGAGGGGTGGGTGTAGGTGTTGGTCACTATATGAGGGGTGGGTGTAGGTGTTGGTCACTATATGAGGGGTGGGAGTAGGTGGTGGTCACTATATGAGGGGTGGGTGTAGGTGGTGGTCACTATATGAGGGGTGGGTATAGGTGGTGGTCACTATATGAGGGGTGGGTATAGGTGGTGGCCACTATATGAGGGGTGGGTGTAGGTGGTGGTCACTATATGAAGGGGGTGGGTGTAGGTGCTGGTCACTATATGAAGGGTGGGTATAGGTGGTGGTCACTATATGAGGGGGGTGGGTGTAGGTGTTGGTCACTATATGAGGGGGGTGGGTGTAGGTGCTGGTCACTATATGAAGGGTGGGTGTAGGTGTTGGTCACTATATGAGGGGGGTGGGTGTAGGTGTTGGTCACTATATGAGGGGGTGGGTGTAGGTGCTACCCTCTACATGAGGGGGTGGGTGTAGGTGTGTGTGTGTGTGTATGCAAGTACATGTAGCTGTGCTACATGTACTTGCAGAATCGAGCATGAGCTTGTAGCAGGAGCCAGCCTTTAACTTCACTTACCGGGAAAATGCTGGTCGTTATTAAGTAAACCTACAGACCAGAGTTCTGCTGTGTAATCTTCAGTTCAACTCCTCGAGATCTAAAACGTTCGATCGTTTAGATATCACGACCCGAGGACACCGCACCTCTTCTATGCTACACTACAACCCTCTGAGACGCCGCCACCACCTGCTACATCTACCCACTGGGTAATTCACCCAATTGACCAACCCGTTCTCGCAAATTTAATAAGTCAATATTGACTTATTAACTACGTGCATAGGTGATATACTAAACATAATAGATACCCTTAAAAAGATTCATAGAAAACACCGACCTTACCTAACCTTGTTAGTATCTTAAGATAAGCATCTTATTGCTTCGTAATTACAATTATTACTTAACCTATACCTATTATAGGTTAGGTAATAATTGTAATTACGAAGCAATAAGATGCTTATCTTAACATTTTAAGTAGGTTAGGTAAGGTCGGTGTTTTCTATGAATCTTTTTAAGGGTATCTATTATGTTAAGTATGTCACCTATGCACATATTTAATAAGTCAATATTGACTTATTAAATTTGCGAGAACGGGTTGCAATTGACGGTGAAGCAGGATACCGTCAATTAGGCATAAACGCCGAAAATGGATCCCCAGTTATCCGAAAAAGGAAGGATAAGATTTAACATTCCTCATCTCTCCTTCTTCACCAGCATCTTCACCAATATTTCCACCATCATTTTAGCCAGCATCTCCGCTATAATCTGAGAGAGCCCTACACCCAAGACAGTGATGGTGGGTGTGCTGGTGGCGCACCCACCCACACACACACACACACTCATGATGTCATGGCATCAAAATATCCGGTGTAGCGTAACCTGTGATGTCCAGGTGACTTACTGTGAGGGTCTTGCTGGGGCTAGTGTGTGTGTGTGTGTGTGTGTGTGTACTCATCTATTTGTTCCTGCAGGATCGAACATTGACTCTTGGATCCCGCGCCTTTCGAGCCATCGGTTGTTTACAGCAATGACTCCTGTCTTATTTCCCTATCATATCTAGTTTTAACATTATTAATAGAGTTTGCTTCCACAACCTGCTCCTTAAGTGTATTCCATTTTTCCACTACTCTCATGCTAAAAAAAACTTCCTAACATCTCTGTGACTCATCTGGGTTTCCACCTTCCACCCATGTCCCCTCGTTCTGTTACTATTCCGTGTGAACATTTCATCTATTTTTGCATTCTGTCAATTCCATTGAGTATTTTGTACGTTCCTATCATATCCCCAGGCATATATGCAACTGGAAACTCACACCCCAGAAGTGACTCGAACCCATACTGCCAGGAGCACTATGCATCTTGTGTACAAGACCCTTAACCACTCGACCATCACGACCGGACAAAAGATGATACATATATATGCATGGGGACCATTCAGGCTTGTCCGCATTTGTGTTCCTCACGTGTGCCCCAAAGAATGAGGTGATTTGATAAAATACTATGCCCAAGATTACCATCAGAGTGCCGGCGGGGTGATGGGGAGATAGCCTCGGCTACCATCATCATTTATATATATATATATACACTATATATATATATATATATATATATATATATATATATATATATATATATATATATATATATATATATTAGTATATTTTGGTAGCAATCTTTCCTGTAGACATATATTATTAAATATGACCGAAAAAGTAAGATTAATAATTCTAACACGAATTTTCTCAATCTTTCGTACATTACGCTTCACTGTTGGAGGTAAATCAAAAATTAATTCTCCAAAATTCATTTTTATTTCTAGTCTGACGCGACACGGGCGCGTTTCGTAAAACTTATTACATTTTCAAAGACTTTAGTTCACAAATACACAACTGAATAGAACTTACGTATCTCCGATTTTATATCTACATTTGAGTGAGGTGGGAGGGGTGATGTGGCATTAACACAAGACAGAACAAGAGGGAATATTAATAGGGTATTAAAAGTATCAACACAAGACAGAACACAAACAATGGGTATTGAATAGAAGTGTTTGTAGAAAGCCTATTGGTCCATATTTCTTGATGCTTCTATATTGGAGCGGAGTCTTGAGGTGGGTAGAATATAGTTGTGCAATAATTGGCTGTTGATTGCTGGTGTTGACTTCTTGATGTGAAGTGCCTCGCAAACGTCAAGCCGCCTGCTATCGCTGTATCTATCGATGATTTCTGTGTTGTTTACTAGGATTTCTCTGGCGATGGTTTGGTTGTGGGAAGAGATTATATGTTCCTTAATGGAGCCCTGTCGCGTCAGACTAGAAATAAAAATTAATTTTGGAGAATTAATTTTTGATTTACCTCCAACAGTGAAGCGTAATGTACGAAAGATTGAGAAAATTCGTGTTAGAATTATTAATCTTACTTTTTCGGTCATATTTAATAATATATATATATATATATATATATATATATATATATATATATATATATATATATATATATATATATATATATATATACACTATATATTGTATAGTTTATATAGTTCGATGCACTTTTTTGTCTTATTTGGTCAACTTAGCTCTCATGCATTGCCAAGTTGACCTGAGGTTTACTGTGCGGCTCTCGTCCACCTTCTCTTGGGGTGGTTTGAACGGTACACCTGCACGAATCCAAGCTACACCTGCACGTGTCCAAGCTACACCTACACGTGTCCAAACTACACATGCACGTGTCCAAACTACACCTGCACGTGTCCAAACTACACCTGCACGTGTCCAAACTACACCTGCACGTATCCAAACTACACCTGCACGTGTCTAAGCTACACCTGCACGTGTCCAAACTACACCTGCACGTGTCTAAGCTACACCTGCACGTGTCCAAACTACACCTGCACGTGTCCAAACTACACCTGCACGTGTCTAAGCTGCACCTGCACGTGTCCAAACTGCACCTGCACGTGTCCAAACTACACCTGCACGTGTCTAAGCTACACCTGCACGTGTCCAAACTACACCTGCACGTGTCCAAACTACACCTGCACGTGTCCAAACTACACCTGCTCGTGTCCAAACTACACCTGCACGTGTCCAAACTACACTTACACGTGTCCAAACCACACCTGCACGTGTCCAAACTACACCTGCACGTGTCCAAACTACACCTGCTCGTGTCCAAACTACACCTGCACGTGTCCAAACTACACTTACACGTGTCCAAACCACACCTGC